>NW_009916758.1:0-63794 GCF_000696875.1 Nestor notabilis | reverse complement strand
TCAGCAGGAGCTCATATATATCTTTAGATATAAAATATTTTCTGCAGTTTTACCTTGCAGTAACTACCTTTTTTCTTACCAACATAACAGAATTAAAGTTCCAATAATAGTGCTCAGATTGCTGCTGAAGTATACCAATTTTCATTTCTGTAAATTTATAGTAATTTATTAATAGTAAATTGATTTACAAGTGTGACTGCTTCAAAATACTGTTCCTTGTTAGCAGCAGTGTTAAAGCAGCAGTAGTAAAAAAAATAAAAGCAGCTTATTTCAAAAGCTGTATATTTAGATAAAGTAAAAATTAATTACCTGCATTTGTATTAGATACAACTATGAGAGAAGCAAATAGGTACTGAGGTGTAGAACATGCTGTAACTTCAGATGCTGTATTTCTCCTAAAACTCCTGTGACAATGTATAGGCCTGTGCCTCAAAGAAAACAGGTCATCTCACTCACAGGAGATAACATTCAACAGGAGAGGATATGACTAGTACATGAGGATGGAGAATATACTGCAATATCTCTTGGCAAAATCGCGTCCTGTCAAATAGTTGCTTAAGTTCTGATAGCAATTTGATACTATTAATACTGATATCAGTAGAAGTAATATCCAAGATTCTGGTACAGCCTCCCAAACATACTTCAGCTGTCATACTCTAAGCCTACGGCTTGTAATAATTAAACTAAATAAATGCTTTTGCTTAGATTCCTTGTCAAGTATTAATTTTACATAACTTAGCTGAGGTCAATTAAGCTCATTTGTATTACTTCTTAGGGAAAATCAGGGATCTTAAAAAATGGCAGATGATTTAATTTTCCTTTGATCCACCCTAGAATGTAGTTTGTTTCATTTCTGTTACATTTTTAAATTCAACCACAGCTCAGTATATTACATTTTTAAACCATGATATCTTTCATAAATCATTTTATATATCTTAAGAATTAAATGTTAAACTAGACAAATGATATAGCTACAGCTGATGGAGATAAGGTGAACTTCTTAGGATAAAGACTACTTTTTTCTGCTTTTTCAACAGATTGTTAGTGGTTGAAAATCACAAACAAATAGAATGACCCTAATATCCCATTAAACATTTCTTCCTATAACAGTGAAACTGATGCATTAACTAAGTATTCAAAAGAGCAAAGACATTAATAAATCTTTTCTTATTATTTTTTAATAGCAGCTGATGACTAAACATCATATGGAACTATGTGTTCCTGAACTCCAAGTAATAATAAATATTTTATAAGAAATAGACCTCTTTCAGCCCACAGAATTACAGGAGTGCAGTGGAGGGGAAGGAAAAACTGAAGCTGAAATAAAAGGAAACAGTACTGTTCCTCTAGAAGGGATCATATCCAAAGCTTCAAGAGGAAGCCCTCATATGGTTCAGACCTATACTGTTACATAGAACATGAGAAAAAAGATGATTCTTCCAAGGAATAGTTGGAATGATGGCTAATGTATGTTCCTTATATGAAAACTGACTATGGAAATTACAGATCTATAAGCTATATAGATGGCAACTAAATGCCAGTGACTGGAGTACAATGTGACTTCTTTCCCTCTCTTGGGGTTTCTCCCAAGAGAGAAATGTGGCACAGTTGACATGCAGCCAGGGTAAAGAATTGAAGGTGCTTTGTGCTTCTATATCCTAAGGTGAAGGTATAACCACAGTGATTCTTTGATGACTAAGGTGACTAAGAAACACTCAGAATTAACTGAAGAAAAAAGCATAGCTTTGAAATGAATACAATGCTCCTGTTAAAAAAAGACAGCCACCCATCAGTAACTGCATTCAGAGGCACATTTAGGGCTGAAAAAAAAACTATGGGAGGGAAATTCATGGCACTTCCTTGAGCTGATGAAGATGCTGCTTACACTCTGAGGAAGTAAGTTCTCTCTTACAAACTTTAAATCATTATTTGCTTCTTGTTCTAATTTTCTCATGTTATTTTTACTCATTTTCCTTCAGTACTGTCAGATCTTTTCAAAACCTGTTGCATTTTCAGATTCATTTATGTTTCCAAAAGATGGATCAATACTTACGAGAAAACCTGATAGATCTCTTCGGATCTTCCTTTACGCAATCTCAGTGTCCAAGCTCCTGGATTTGCTTTCAGCTGAAAATATCCCTATGAAAAAAAGGAAAGATGGGCAATTGTTCTGTCAGTGTTTCAAAATCAACCATGTACACATACAAAAAAGAATTATCCAACATTTGGTACTGCAGCCAGGGTTAGTAACCATCACCTACTCTCACACTAGCCCTGTAACTACTATGGCAGTGATGGAAACAACCATCACCTTTCCTGTACGTCCATATGAACGTATTTCAGTGCTCCCTTTGGTTGTAGCTGAAACTGAGTTGTGTACAAAATCTCAACCTAGAACAGCAAGTAAGTAAGCAGTAAAGAAACTGATCCTAACCTAAAAAGCAGTTATTAAACTGACCCTAAAGATTCTTTGTAACTTCAAATTTTTGTCTTGAGCAACTTTCCAAGTCAACACAACTCCTTCCCAACTTAGGAACACTGCATACAGCTATCACTATGTGAAAGCCACATGAAGCATGCTTTGGAATGTGAAGAATCATTAAGTTTCATCATGCTGAATATCCTCTACTGTTGAGACTGTATTCAGTATTTGTGTAAAAATCAAAGATTTATGGTTTAAACATTTTATTCCTTGTGATACAGTGTTTACAGAGAACAGAGAATAGTAGATGGGTAACACTTTATTCATCAAAATCCTTCCGTGTCAAATTATCTTACCCAATAGAAAATAAATCTTTCACTTCAGAAATCACAAGATCTTCTGCTTTACAGATTGCTAAAATGAAAAATAATTACTCTGGATGATCAGAAGATTTCTCAGGTGTATGTTTGTCCCACAGAGGCTTTAAACATTTAACTAAAGCATCTAAAATAAAAGTCGTCTTTTGCCTGGATCATTGTGTAACAAAAATGGTTATTTTAATCATAATGTGATTCATACCTTAAATTTGTCAGTGGAATCTCCATCTGAACATAACTACCTCCTACCATCTACTCCAGGCAATTAGGTTTCCAGTTTAGACACTTCAGATAAGAGTCTAAAATTAGGCTATATCCAAAACTATATTGGATTAGGAGTGGGGGAAAACTCAGCAAATTAGAGATCCACATCTTTTGTAGATAGTCTCGACTTCAGGATGCTCCTGGTACCAGTAGCATTACTAAGGTTGCAACACAGCGAAATAGATTTAAAGAACAAGAAGCTCCTAAGGAATTCTCATTAAGAGTGTGCAATAATATTGATAATTTCTGTACTTGGTACTTACCAGATTGGCCATCACAATAGTATCAACCATTACAGGATTACTCTTTGTGCCCAGAGTGAACTGTAACCCTCGAGGAGGTTGTCCAGTTGTCACATCAAAGCAGTGTCCTTCAAGCAATATATATTCTAGTTCATATTCTGCTGTAACTGTCCCTTTTATCTGTGGAAGGAACATCTCATCAATAAATTAAGTCATTTAACTATGTGGGAAAAGCAACATATTACAATGACAAACGTGTTGTGTGGGATTTCCCCTCAACTAAATTCCACTGTCAAAAAAAGAGAAAAGCCCTGAGGCATCTCAGCTTTGGTACACTAAAACCCAACCTTTATTTTCACAATACACCTTCCACGATATACACTTTTGGTTAATCAAACACCCTCAATATTTTGCACAATCTTAATGACCGAAACAATGCTAGTGACTTTGAAACTGAGGGATTAAAAATATAATTAAAAAAATTGTGAACTAAAAAAGGGTCAAATATATTTTAATCTGTATTAATAAACAGCCCTAAATTCAGGTTTATTTAAAGATTTATCTAGATTAATCCTATTATTATCAAAAATATATAAAAAATAAAGGAGAAATAGAAAGCTAACAGACAGAATCCCTTAACTGCTTTGTTTTTATCTCCAAAAGCAGTATTTCTGTGAACATTATAAAACTCAACATAGCAGATCAATTGTTTTAATCTGTATTTTGCATTCTGTTTTTTTTCTGTTTCATTGCTTTCTTTTAATATTGCTTTTTTTCTAAAGTAAGAGAGAATGTGAAAAAGAGATGATGAAAATAAAAATGGCAAAATCAATTACCACAGAAAATATTTCTGGAATACAGACAAAAAAGTCTCACAATATTTCTATTTCCCTCTTGAGGTGGAAGGTCCAACACAAGCTTTATAACGCTTACAAACTATTACTTACGTCCTGTAAATGAATGTTATCAAGATCACAGGAACTGTTTACTGCTTCAACCAACCAGCTTTCAGGAGTGATCATGTTTAGAGTCAAAAGGGGTGATTCTGGCAATTCTAGGAATTTTGCCACAGGTTCAGAAGGAAGGTGCTTGTTGATCCCATAAGTCAATTCTGGTTCCAGAACAAAACGATAGAAGCTGTTGAAAAAGAAGTGTTAAAAAAAAAAAAAAAAAAAAAAAAAAATACATTTATGCAGCATGAAATTCCAAACATTAAGTTCCTTTAAAATCCTTTGAAATGTCAAGAATTAACATCATGATGTTTGGAGGCAGAGTAGCTGCCTGTTCTTTTGGAATACTGACAGACAATGCCCACAGCATCTCAAACGGGCCGGAAGGTAAACACATACCTATTTGCTTTTGAGATTTTTTTTCTGTGACAGTGCATGGTTCCCATTAACATTCTCAATGGCTGGAAAGGTGAATACCCAAGAGGTGCATCTAAACATCTTAACTGTGAAATACCTTGAATTCTCACAATCTGTATCACCAAACTAAGCAGGACTAATATCTGCTAGAAGAGAGTCTTTGCGAACAGGTCCCTGATTGCAGAATCAAAGACAGACAGCAGAGTAGAGGACAGGGTCATCCTTTCCAGCTCTTACCCCATGTATTCCACAGGTACAGGTTCCTTGCAACAACAAAATAATGATGATTTTCTTTCTTCCTCTATTGATACTCAACAAAATGAGGAGAATCAGAACAAAGAAAGAAGAGCACTGAAGATGGAGAGTGAAAGCAGCAAGCAATGAGTGCTTCATATGGGGGGAAAAAACCAGAAGGACATTTAATTACTATGAAAAGTTAAAAGTTAAGAAAGTCTGTACCCATAAGGACAAATTCCCACAAATTATTTGGGCTAGTATGTGGATGCATTTCATATAAAACCATTGCTGCAAGAAAAATACTTGCCCGCAGGGCAGATGCCAGAATACTTTTTCCTCTCACCCCTCCCAGGCACAGGGAAAGAACCAGGCGCCAACACCTGCAAAGTGCCTAGCTTTAAAGGCAATCATGACAAGGTTCACACAAGATACTCAGAAGATTGATGATTAAGACACTGTCATGCAGTATAAGAGGTGCGAGTTTGTAGTTCAGTTCCTCTCAGACCAAATAGAAATGGGAAGGACTTCTGTTTTGTGGGCAAGTGATTAATTCTCTAGTCTGCTGGCTAGAGGGCAGGCACTACCACTGGCCTCTGTCATAATAAGATAGGTAAAATATCTGCCAAATGGATGGCATTGCTTAAACAGTTCACTTAAAGGAAAAGGAATCCCTTCTGGGGAATTCACTTCAGTGTAAGCATCTATAATTGAATTAGTGAACCCTGGTTTTCACAGGCAGTTAAAAGACATTTCAAATTTAAGACAGGTACTTTCAGGATATAATAATATTAATGAATTATAATGAGGTCTCAAATGCAGACTGTAAATTTACTTGGACGAATTTCATTTTTAAGTGCTCTTAACTTGTAAAATTCATTGCACAGATTGTAGGCTGTAAGAAGTGACCAAGTCAGGCAAACAATCTCCCTCTGCAAGTTTCCACAGGCATGAAAGACTCTCCATTGATTTCTCTAAGGATTACTTATGAAGTGCATGTGATGGATTAGATCACTTCCCTGTGATCTCACGCTTGACATCTTAGAATTTTTCACTAGACAAGTGCAAACTGCTTCAGTAACTTTCAACTTCCACTCAAATAAAATAACTAATGCAACAAAAGGAATCAGAAATACAAACCACTCTTTACTTTTTAAAGGGAGATGTGCTGATAACACTGTTTTTCCAAACCGAATGAGATCATATACTTGCAAGAAAAATCTATAAGCTACCTACCTCTTCAGAGGTGCTTCTGACAGCTTAGATCTGCAGTTCAAAAACAACCTAAGTTTCATATTGATGATGTCTTTAAGTACCTACAGAAAAAAAAAAAAGATCTCTGTAAAAAGTGGTTCTTTGTAATCACCAAACTTTGAAAATAAGATGAAGTTATCCTTGTGGCATGCTGTCACATCTCAAGCTTCAGTAGAAATCTCAAACATTTTAAAGTTCTAAATATATCTGTGTATTAAGGGATGTTGTCAGATATTCCAAATAAAGATCTGACCTTTTCTAAAACTGCATGGTTTAGCACATGATATTCTTAATAGCCAAAATGTTAGTGTTTTCCCCTAGTGTTGCATTTTTTTAAAGAGCAGCTATCCCTATTTTCCAGTGCTTGAGTAAATTACATCACCTTTCTTCTATTGCATTTTCTAGATTTTAAAGCACTTGAAAGTCTGCAGTACAATACATGCCTTTTACTAATAACCAACTTAAAACAATGACTTTCACTCTTATTAAATAGTTGTATACAGTAAATTGTTAAATATAGCAAAGGTCAGAATTATTTTAATACTTAATAATTTTAAATGTCAGCTGTAGATTAATGATGTGTTAAACTATTCAATCAACTTCAAAACATTACAGCAAGCTAAAATATTTCTACTTCTCTCTCAGTTTCTCCATCTGTTCATTTTCTGGATGCTGTTTTATTGGAACTATAACATTAGGACAGTATTTTTTTCTTATTTTTGTGAGCAATCTATTTTGTTTAAAGTTAACAAGGTTATTGATTTCCTTAAAGCACTCTTAAAAAGTTTATCGAATTATCTTCATTTCTGTAGTTTCTGATCCAAAGTCCTTATTTGAAAGCATAAAGCAGCTGTGTCTACCTTCTGGATATTTATATGGATATTATTAGAAAAGCAAGTATTAAAACCTAAGTTAAAATACTGATACCACTAAGGCTAAAATCTAAAATTACTGTAGCAGCAAGTAGATTTGGAACAAAGCAAGTCAATGGTCATCCTTAAATCTCTTTTATTATAAGCATTTTTTTCTTTCTGCAGTTCAACTCATGGCTACACATACCCTTCACTATAGTGCTATAACTTCGTGTAGTCCTAGGGACCTGTTCTGCTCTAGTTTCTCATTCCCATCCTTTGGAAAAACCAACAAAGACTAGGGAATCGCATAAGGACGACAAGTGAAGAAGCAGGAAGTGGGAACCCAACAGCACTGGAAGCATAACAAGGGAAAGTATTATGTGACATGGGCTAAAGACCTCCAAAACCAAAACAGAGATCAAAGTGACTCAAGCAATTACCATTTGGAATAAAAATCAGGTGTAACCAGTGCTAGCTGGTCTCACCTACTAAAACACACCCAGAATTTTAAACATTGAAGAAAACTATTTCTCAAATAAAGATGTTGCATCCAAAATGATGTAAACCTGTGTTGGACTTTATCTTCAAGGAAGACAAAAAATTCGTCCCATCAGCAAATATGTTTATTTGGTAGTATCAAGCTTTCATTTTCACTGGGAATGGTGAAATGAAACATCTGGCTCTAGAGAAAAGGCAGTGTCTTGAAATATCAGAATTTTCATGATTTTTTTTTAAGTGTTTTACTTTGCTTCACTATTATGTATGAAGAATGAGTGGGTGTTTCAACATTCGATAGAAAAGGCATAAGAGGATATAAAATGGAACGAAAAAAAGCAATGTAAGAATTTATGAAACTTTCGTAATTACTGCAGAGAAAAAGATAAAACAGGATGCAGCCAAAATCAAGTTACAGACTTCAGAATTGTAACAGACCATAAAGAGAAGACAAAATTTACATTTTTATGGGAAACTATAAAGGAACCTGAGATAGAGTGATATTCTGCAGCTAGTGAAAAAAGACAATCATTTTAGGAGCTATGTTTTCAGGACACATACTCTTTAGACAATCAATAGCTACGCACAATGGAAGACTTCCAGCTATGCCTGGTAGCATTAATCAACTGAGAAATACCCTTCCAAGAGCTGAAAGGTTTATAGTCCAATCTTCTTATGATGATATTACAGGACAGATTTAGACCACCTCATTTAGGTACATGGGAAAATAAGGTGATCTGGTTTAATGGAAAGAAGCATGTGCCTCTTAAGATTTTGAGATGGGAGATCCTTTCCCTCTATATTATGCAGACAATCTCCTCCTTTCCTTCTATTGACTATAAAGACCATTTATGGACTTGCTTTTAAGAGGTCCAGTTCCTGCTCCATCTGAATTTTATTTGCAAATAAGGTACTTACAGTGAGGAATTAGATCCTCCCCAACTTTTAAATATGAATTTGAATAAGTAAATATCTATTTTTAAAATACCTAAATTTTGTCTACCCTGTTGCAACACTGTACATGCAAATTAGAATATGTTTAGTAAAAAAGTTTAGCAACAAATACGCAAATTAAAAGAAATGACCACCATCTTACAATCAGTAAGTGAGTCATCTTCTGTGCTTCTCTTGTCAATGGATCCACAATTGCAACAACATCATAGAATGGTTCATTCTGTTGGGGATCGACTTTTACTACACTGGTAAAAAAATAAACATGGTATGAAAAATAAATGTCATGAAAACTCTAAACTGTGTTTGTGGAAATAAACATTTTTAGGTATGAATTTGTAATATCAGAGGCACTTCAATTTTTACTGCTCATGTTTTCCTTGTTTCAAGCAGTAATCATTATTGTTTCCACTAGGAAAGCTAAACATTAACAGCAATTAAAGGTTAAGCATTAATCTGCATAGATCCATACTGCCTGTTAAATACATGCCCCATAACAAAATTGATCAAATAAAATTTTGCTGTGTGTTTTCCTTTTAAAAATGGCCTTCTGGTCACTGGTCTACAGTTTCCTTTACTGATATCTAGAAGCCACTGATTTGACAAGTGCTGGCAGTGCCAGAGTTTAAAAAAAAACAGTGGGGAAAAATAGCATTTGAGAAGTGTGAAACTTGATAGATTGGATTAGCTTTATGCATTCCAGAAAATAATTTAGTTTGATAAACTTGATTAGTCTAAGTCAAAAAGTGCCTAAAGTACTCTGGATCTACAGGAAGGAAATGTTAGTAAACCTCACTTAAAAATATGCTGTAAATACACAAAATGGACTATCTGAAATTTGTTTTCCAGCAAACATATACCTAGAAATATGACTACCATTAGAGAGTCAAACTCCTTCCACTATATAGCATAGTATTGACTCTTATTAGTATAACTTTAGAAAAGGTGTTAGCCATTTAAAACAGACTACTCTATACTGCTGTAGTCATTTCACTCTTTGTATATTCAACAACAGGGCCAGTCCATTGGCCCAGCACACCACACCACAGCAGCTTTACCAATAAAAACTAGCAGGGATTTGAAAATAGCGAAGATTTTTTATTTTGATCATAGTTCTTACATGATGTTCTTTTAAAAAATGTACCTGTCTGCTTCAGAAAGCTTACCCCAGCTAAGCTTAAATTAAATCCAGTTAGTATCCCATTACAAAGAGGACAGGATTCACAGATGCACATCTTGGTATTTTAGGTCTCATTCATTATTGGTGACAACAAAAGATGATGCTTAGGGCATATTCACTTTCTAAATCTATTATCAGAAACACAAGGAGCCAACATACAAGTACACAAATGACACCAATATGAGCTCACCAAGTTCAAGTCTGTTAGATGATGACAGTCTGTTCAGGTTTTCTTAAGGAATTAGATGCCAATGAGCCCTACTAATTTGCATTTTAATGCAATTTAGTTCTACTGGCTCTGTATTTAGTTACGGTCAAGAATGACACCGCTAAGTCACATATAGGTATAAGCATAAGTCTTGACAATAGTACTCAAGACACATAAATAGAAACAGCTGTGGTAAGAGTTTTCCACATGAAAATTAGTGGGGGCTTCTTTTAGCGCGAATCTGTGAAATTATCTCTAACATTTTAGTAAATGTATGAACTCCGAGTTTTTTAACTCCAGACCACCACTTCTATTCACACCACGTCATCACTTTTTTTAGCAAACAGTAAGACTGGAAAATCATTAGGTATTTCTAATTACTTTATTTATGCTAGGGCAGATGAACAGGTTGTTCATAGAATCAACAACTTCTTTTAAAACTGGAATGTTTACTCAAGTTTCTGAAGACGTTATGTTGTCATCAGTACGTTTTAATTTTAAAGCATTATAAATGCAATATCATGACAAAGAGAACTTACCTATGCTGTTCTTTGAGTAATTCAACATCCTGTCTCACCTCGGTTTTTGGCAAAGATGACAGCAGGGCATCTATTTTCATAATCAAATCACTGCCACTATAGTAAGTCAGGCACATATAATTTGTTTTTCATTAGAAAAGGAGTAAAACATTCACATTTTAAAGTATGTCTGTCTGCATAAGGGATATTTTAAAAGCCCACATCCCAAACCTGGACTCTTTAAAAACGATTGCCACCTGAAGATTTGTAGCTTTGAATAAAACTTTTACATGACAATAACCAAGACCCACTAGTGCCTTAGAGTTTGTGAATTACACACTTTTAAAACTTAAGTGATGCAAAACTAGTAGAATTGCCATTCAGCCTCACAGTTTGCATGGTGCAAACTGCTGACATTTACAGCTCTTCATTGAGCATTCTGATGTCTTTATTTGAGCAACCTGGTCTAGTGGAAGATGTCCATGCTCATGACAGAGGGTTGGAACTAGATGATTAAGGTCCCTTCCAACCCAAATCATTCTACTGTTTTTTATTTCTTACTGGAATTTCTTTAGAAACTTAGAATCATAGAATGGTTTGGGTTGGAAAGGATCTTAAGATCATCTAGTTCCAACCCCCCCTGCCATGGGCAGGGATGTTTCACCCTAGACCATGTCACCCAAGGCTCTGTCCAACCTGGCCTTGAACACTGCCAGGGATGGCGCATTCACCACTTCTTTGGCCAACCTGTTCAAGTGCCTCAATACTGTCACAGTAAAGAACTTCTTCCTTACATCTAACCTGAACTTCCCCTGTTTTAGTTTGAACCCATTACCCCCTGTCCTATCACTGCAGCCCCTGATAGTTCTACTTCAGTGTCACGAAGTCTTAACATTTGATTAAATAGGTTTTGCCTCTCAATAGTTATCTCCTTGATATTTCTACCTCTTCTTGAATTTGTTTTTCTGGTAGTTATTCTTTCAGTTGTACCAGTCCTTCCAGATAACAGAAATGATACTTAGACACAGAAAGTCAACAGACATTGTAAAAATAATATAATTTTGCTCTTTTCTTTGAACGCAAACTGGATCCTTAGATTAAAATCTGGCTAGAACTCATGTTTACATCTCTTCAATTAACGGACGTGTGAATGTTGTCTAGCAAGGTGTCAGAACGCCACATTGCCCACACCTCTACAGGCTCCTTTTCTAATGATTCCAAAGATAATGCACTTTTCTCACTTCAAATATCAATACTCGGCTATTGTGGTGTTAAGATGCACTGGATTTTATCAAGCTTATTATCATTATAATTACTCTTAAGTAAACAAAAGCTAATAGGTATTGTTTACAGTTAGCTGTACTCATCTCTTGGTACAGTGAAAGTAGATAAAGTATTTGGAGTAATTTAGCAGATCTGCACAAATGTTATGAGGCAAGTTGGAGAGGACACAGATATAATTCTTTGGACACACGATCTCTTTTATGCCTTAGCCTCATCACACATATGACCAATGATGAAAGGGTACATGTCTCTCAAATAACAAGGAGGTAGCAAAGAGGCTGTCAGCTGCAGGGTAAATGACACACGCAGTTGAAATCCAACATATACAGTTTATATACAATGGAAAACTATGTTAAGTAGTATAATCAGCCAAGCATAATGGTGATGCAAAATTCAGCAGATGTGCCATTTCTTATGGAAAACAGAACAAGGGTTTGAGTAGGTAACTATACTAAGCCTGTCAGGGAAATGCTAAAAAGGAAATGAGGGACAGTTAAACTTGTCTATATAGAAGTACTCAGATGCTAAGTAAGAAGATAACAAATATATAGCATGTAAACAACAAACGCTTTAACTGCATTTAGAATGTATATATGTAAATATATAGTATGAAGAGTACTATGACTATATATTTGAACCTTTTTATTTCCCATGCAAAAGGATTATTAATTTGTCATAGGCAATAAATAAGGCAGTATATCATAAAGCCTCAAAATGCAAAAGAATTTTACCTTTTACTACTGTTTCCCATCTCTTTGACAATAGCTTTAATCTTCTTTGCTGAGGTACTATATGTTATCTTTTCCAACAAATTAAAGTCTTCTGCATAAAATTCATTTTCATCTAAAGGACCTAGTACCTTACATAGAGAAAAAAAATGACACTAAGCATAGAATGTCCCGATGACGTTTCTTCTGTAAGCAAAAATATACTAAAATTTTGAATGAATAAACAATATTCAATATGCACACACACACTTCGCACTCTATGCATCAGTATTATTAGCTATATATTAATAAACTGTATAGTAACTATACAGGCTTAGGTTTTTACAGTTATGTAATTACAGTTAATTACCAATCAGAAAGAACAGCTGCAATGGAAATATCCATGATATTTTTCATTATATATACCTATGTGAAGGACCATACTATTTAAAAATAACAAATCTTAAGTTATTTTAAACTGAAATTCCAATTACTACCTGCCAACCACTCTCTTTAGTTGTTTAATTCAGTGAACACAGAGTCTTTATTTCTCAAGGTTTCTCAGATGAAGCAGAAAGGATAAAAAGGAAGAAAACAGCAAAGGATGAGAAAAGTAGGATATCCAGAGACAAGAACCACAACTACTTTTTTTGGTATCTGAAGGAGAAGAAGGTGCCTTGAAGTCCCAGAAAATAGCCTTTAGGATGTTTTTTGGATTTCCTACTCATAGTCCACCAGGCTAAAATGACCCAAGTCAACTTTGAGAGCCTAAGGGGCTCCCAGGATTTAGAGTATCATGACGTACATTTAGTGTTGAGTCCCCCTCTCCCAAAATTCAATTTCTTCCTAGAAATGAGAGGTTATCTAAGAAAATTACACTTCTGAATAATTGATTAATTTTAACGATGCATGAGATAGAGAAAACCATAATGTGATTATGAATTACCATGCTACTTTTGTAGAAGTAATAATTAGAAAAAAAATACATAAATTTGCTCATAAATACAAAACTTCAGTGCTGAAATAGCAAGGATAGAAATGAAGGATATCCCACGTCTTTTTTAAAGTAATCTTTTAAAGTGAAAACACACTTTCAGATAGATGAATACATATTATCAAATTTATCTAAGTATTTTAAAGAAACTTATTTCCTCCGAACTTAAAATATGACCTTATTTGAGCTTTTTTAGGCTCAGTATTTTTAGGAATACAGTAACAACCATTTATAAAATAACATTACACATTTGGGGGGTGGGAGCGGGGAGAACAAAAAAGCCAACACAATTCTTCTGTGCTTCATCAACAAAAATGCTTTCTGTGGGTTTGTTAGTGGTATTTCAGTTGTATCTCAGAAGCCATTTAAGATGCATAAGAGCAACTAAGCCAACAATTTAAAGAGAGTTTCCAGGAACAACATGCCAAAATAGTACCTCTACTTTTTTCTAATAGTAGAGGAATACATACAAAATAGAAAAGAGATAACTCAAAGAGTAGTATGAATAAACTGTATTTGTAATGTAAGGTATTGACTGTCATTAACAAGTACTAAATACTGAACCCAATATTATGGGTTCAGCTATAGCCACACCATAATTAAGGCTACTGGTTTCAGAATATACATACAAGAAACTGAAACAACAAGCATACTGTACCTTTATTTGAACACTAAGAATTAAGACTAACAATTTAATAGTTATAAACAATTTGGGTTTTTACAGCTTGAAAGACTACCCCAATCAACCTTTTTTTTTTTTTTTATTATATAAGCTGTATTTTATCCTAGCTCAAATGTGTAAAATATAGGTAACTTCAGGATCAAAAAATATTATTAAATATCATTTGTAATGCATCAAATATTAACATATTTAAAGAATTTTGTAGGATTAACTCTTAATAGCTGTGGGACATATGTACATAGTAGCTTCAATGGAACAGAGATAATAAACAAATTAGGAGTAAAACAAAATAAAAACAAAGGCAAACATTCACACCATTCTCTAACAACAGGCTGAGTAAGTGGTAAAATCAATATAATGCATTTTCTTTACCTTGAAACTGAAGTTCCAGGAAGTAAATATCTACAGAAAGACTGAGAGATGACTTAATTTCTTTCTTACCCTGCCATTGCTTATAACAGCCATTTGCCCAGGAAGCAGCTTAAGAACCTCCCGGCAGAACATCTGGTGGGTTTTAATTATATCCAGTCCTAAAGTGTTGTACTTCTTCTCAAAAGTATGGTCATCCATTCCCTAAAGCAAAGGTAACGCATGAGATGATTTCAGCAAAAACAGATTTTGTAATAGCTGAGGTAATCAAAGATTTTCTTCAAGTTATGTGGTAACACAACAACCATCTCAGCTCTAGTGTATGTACATGACTGATGGTATGGAGCCACAGTCTCCCAACTAGCTAGTGTGGAGTTTTTACCTTTGGGAAACTGTGAATAACCGTGACAAGAAAGCTGAGCCTAAGGTTAAACACTTTTTCTATGATCCAGAACACAGCCGCATGAAAAAACTTTTAGGAAAAAGG
Organism: Nestor notabilis; assembly: GCF_000696875.1. Classification (NCBI taxonomy): domain Eukaryota; kingdom Metazoa; phylum Chordata; class Aves; order Psittaciformes; family Psittacidae; genus Nestor; species Nestor notabilis. Next base: position 48,905 of record NW_009916758.1, on the reverse strand, counting down.
TATAAAAAAAGTTCATAACACTCTAAAAACCTAACAGTCATTTTAGTGTGGCCACTGGATACAGATTTAACATGTTTTGTGGTAGCAAATATCATCCAGTAAGACACATAACAGATCAATGTTCAAAGTGGGAAAAAAAATGCTGGAACTTTGCCATGCTTTACAATGGCACTGTGCCTCACCTGTCAAAATTATCTTGCTTTATTAAATGCTACTGATACATATTTCTTCATTAGAAACATACAGACCAAGCAGATAAGACTAATTTAGATAATGCACTGCTTAATTACCTGCCTTTATGTCATTCAAAATTAATTAGACAATGAAATAAGAGCATGACCCAATTAGTTTTCCATTATGATGCCAGCAAGTTCTCTTAAGTCTTCCAAATCTTCCTATTTAAATATAAATAGGAATAAATATAAAATTTATAGCTCCATGCGAAACTGTAGTTTGCAGCTGTTATTTGACAACTCAGCTCCACTTTACATGTGAACTTTGAAATCAGCAACATTCATATTTTAAACCAATGAATTTTCATAGAAACACACCAGAAAATATTAGTGGTGTTCAAGGTCAGGTTGGACAGAGCCTTGGGCGACATAGTTTAGTGTGTGGTGTCCCTGCTCATGGCAGGGGGGTTGGAACTAGATGATCTTAAGGTCCTTTCCAACCCTAACTATTCTATGATTCTATGATTAACCTCAACCTCTTCAGTCTGTGCCTATTACTGCTCGCAACGACAACAGCAAGGTAAACAGTTCCTTCTGAAGTCTTAATTCATGAGGGAGAGTTTTCAAAAAATAATCAACAATTAAAAATTAAACTATTTGTCTCAATAACCCAGTATCAGTACTCTCTATTTTTCAATACTCTCATATTTTCTTCCTTTACTTTAAAGAAATCCCCTATTCTTTCCTAACATAAAAGTTGTCAAAAATCCAAATCTGCTTGAGCAGAAACTGTACAACGGTTACAAACTTTAGAGGATTTGGCTGAACACTGTTACTCTCAACATCTCCTTACAATAAAATACATGTGAAATGAAAAAGAAAGTAGTCTAATTGATTTTGCACTCACTGGGACGAGGAATTTAGCAATTTTAGTACCAGCAGCAAGGGATTTTGCTGTCTCTTCCTTACTGAGTTTACTTAGAAAACTTTTTAAGTTGCTGTTGTTTTGGGTTAGAAAAGCAGTCAAAATTCCTCTTGAAATGGCTGTGTTATCTTCCCTTATTTTTGATGAAGGATTGTTCAGAATCCCAACTCGTGTATGACTGCTTGTTTTCTGTGAAGAAAAATACAGAATAATACACAATTTTACAGTTCCATCTGCTGTTACCTAATGTATTCATATAACATTATAGTGTTGTGAAATGCCCTTAAGTTATTTAAATTATTCCAGCTCTTTGTCTTTAGAAAACAGACATCAATGCCTAATTCAGAACTTTAACTAGGAGTAAAAAATGTTACTAGTAAGGATTTACCTATTCCATAATATGTATTTTAAATGGAAGATTGTTTTTTTTATAGAATATTCTGCAGAAGCATATTTTTAACATTTTAACATTTTAAGGACATACACAAGTGTTCATTTACAGACTTCAGCACAGGCTTTGTAGATGTTTTTCTGTTTTTCAAAAACTATCAAATAAAGCAGAAAATAAATACAAGAAAATTTATCCACTCATCACTTTAATCTTAATAGCAGGAAAATCTAGTGATGCCACTTAAATTTTACTAGTGATGATTCTACAGTGTGATCAAATAGCATCACTAGCTGAAGAAAAGGTACATGGACACTATTGCAGTAAAGAATACACAAATAAGGAATGTTATCACTGGTATTCAACATATTTAAGCTGCAGACATTAAATTGCAGCTCTTGAGAAAAGTTTTGTTAAAACACTTATTTGAAAAGTTTGAAAATGCATTCTTCAAACTGTTCCTGAAGTATGTTCTTGCTGGAAAGAAGACAGGCGGCGCGCTAGGCTACATTATGAGACATACGGCAAACCAATCAAGGGAAGTCCTTACTCTCCTCTACTCACTACTTGTGAAGCTGCACTTGGACTGCTGGCCTGGTTTCGGTCCCCCCAGGGCAGTAAGGACATTTTGATGCCGGAGAAGCTTTGGAGAAGTCTACACTAAATAGTAGTAATAGGCCCCAAGGGCCTGTGAGAAGGCATTGAAGAAGCTGGGCTTGCTCAGTCTGGTAAAGAGGAGGCTACTAGAATGCTAATAGCAACCAACAACTACTTAATGGTGAGAGAAAAACATGAGAGGACTAAACTCTTCATAGTAGTGGCAAAAAGTGTAACAAGGGGCAATTTGTGGCCTGCTACAAATTTTGGCCTGGCAAGAGAAACTACACTAGGAAGGTAGTGCACGACCAGAACAAATCATCAAGTGAGGCAATGGAGTTGCCACCTTCAAGATTTTCAGGACTTCTTCAGACAAACCTAGAGCTGACCTGATCTAACGTTGGCAATAATCCCAGTTGGAGTGAGAGGCCGAACTAGATGCCTCCAGAGGTCTCTTCCAGCTAAGACATCTCTAGTTTTTACAAATGAAATAAAAATATATTAGTAGTTTTTGAAATATTATGTATTAACTGGAATAGTTAAAAGTCAGTTTCCTTCAGCCACTTCCCCTCCCAGATTCTTGCATGCTCTGCTTCCAATGCCAGTGGCAGTCATGTGCAAGATGTGTCCGTGCCAGTTCTGTACCTATCAGAAATTCTACTAGACCCTCATCTGACAGACTAGAGGGACTGCAAAGGAGTAGAGAAGCTCCATACAAAGCAATGGAATTTTTTAAAAAATACTGTATTTTTTGTCTTCTTGTCATGAAACCTGGAAACGACTAGACCAAGCAGTTTATATGAGGTTTATCTAAATCAAATCTATGAATTAGAATTAAGATAACTGATTAAACTGTCATTCCTAGAAGATCCAGCAAACCTTATTCAGAATGGCTTTTTCTAATGTTTTTCCTAGATTCTCCTCACTAACACATGGGGGCTTGACCAGGCAGTTCTCACTTCCTAATTGGGACCTATGGTGTATTTTCCCTGCTGAAGAGTTGAAAAAAATAAGACGACAGAGGGAATACATCTGTCAAGCTCAGGTCACAGATGCAGCAGTCAGATAAACGAAATGTTTTTCTGTAACAAGGACTTGTACTGCATATTCCTCTTTGCAGTTTTTTAAGCTTATTTTTAAAGACATTTTTGGTATCACACGCTCCCTGCAACATACCAATTTTGTAATTCCCTTAGGATGGTTCTTGTTTCATTCCTAATTAGTTAAATGTAGATGTTTTCCCAGTTTTACTCTAATTACTCTTCTAACCTCCCCGGAACGGAGGTGGGTTGTTTGGTTTTTTTGCCATTTATATTTACATGACATTTACTTGTATACTCTAAGTCCTATTACTACTGAGGAACTTAAGCAAACTCGTAAGTGTGGATAACCCTCCTAGCATATTAAAATACAAATAAAAAAAAATTAATATCTCTGAGGCACACAAACAGGATGTGAAAAAAAGGTTACTTCATGGCCACAGCTATGACATGCAATACAAAACACTGCATAATGGTTCACATTAGGCATTACACATTATCCTAACTTCCTTGGTCCGGGTAACACACTAAGTTACCTCATGGGAGAAAGTCTGTAATTGGGAAGAAATGGGAAACCATAAACTAAATGATCATTCACAGTCCTGGAAGATGCCAGTGCTGCAGGGGAGTAGAGCAAAATGAATGCACAGTCATGTAAATCTGCACCTCACCCACAAAAAACATCTGTTACACCTTTATTTAAGAGTACAATTTCTGAACATCCACAGTAGAGTTAAGAATATATTCATAATAATTATCTTTATAAAAACTGCTAGAAACTCACCAGGCTTTTCAAGGCATTAGAAAGCAGTCGTCTCCCAGCTGGCTTATCAAAATCAGCAACAATCCAGATAGTAACAGCATATAATGCATCTTCATCTGAAAATTACAGATAATCCTGCTTTACATTCTGGAGAATCTTCTCATGAATAATGAATTAATTTTCTTTGAGATTCTGAAGTTCACATGTACGTTTTCTGACTTCAACTGCCACATTAGAATCTTTTGCCTTCTGAACTGAAATAAAGTTCTTAGGAGGTAGTTTATCATGTTCATATGTGTCACTATATATATGAGGACCATATTAACTCATGTTAATATGAGTCACTATTACAAGTTAATATGAGTCACTATTACATGTTAATATGAGTCACTATAACAGCTAATCTGCTGTTGTATCACTGAAACAAGATGGCCCTAAATTGTAAGATAGCTCCAATTAACAAGAGCTGCGTTATCAGAGGTTTCTTTTGAACATTTGCTGAGGCTGGTCATATAGCCAGAAATGAAAAAAAAAATTAAGATGAGTTAGGCCATTCACTTTCCCTGTCAGCAAAGGGAAAGTCCTTTAACCAAAAGGCAGGACAAAACTTACCATTTCTGGACACAAACAGGAATATACTAAATACAGTCAAAAAAAGTAAACTACTGTATAGGTTTATATGCAGATAATTCCCCTTTTTCTTGGTCTATAGTGTCCTGTTCTTTATTCTTCATAAGGGGCAATGGTACATGAAAAAATCTGCAAAATTATCTGTAGAAGAATAGCAGTCTACTCAGGTCTATGATACATCCCCTAAAAGGTAATACATATCAACGGGAATTTTACAATGTTCTGCTGAGATTCTAGGAAAAGGTTATTATTGAGTGTTGCTGTGGTCTAGAGAAGACAGATTTGAAATGAAGATTCCAGCTTAAAGGTTATGGGTTTTAAACAAGAGATCCGAATCTTAGCAATAAGCTTACAGATTGAAAGCCAGTTGTCAATTGACAGCTAGCTGCGATGGCTTTGTGGGTGTAGACATTATCAAATAGAGTCAAATAATTTTATTTTAAAGAAAAATAAGTGTATGGCATTCCTTTCTGATAATGGAATAAGTAAAGATTACTGCATAAATAAATACTGCTAATAATGAATGAAATCAATTATTCCTTAAATTGCAGAAACGCCCAATTTTGATATAGATATTATAAAGACTATACATTCTTCACTTGATAATGCTGCAATGAAGAGTCACTTAAAAACTGAATGTAGTCTCTTTAACATCCTCAAGTAAAAACCATGTTAGCATGGAAACTGCAGAAGTCTTACAAAACTTCATGCCTGTAAAACAAAAAACAACTAGCCACATCATCCATCCCATTTTAAAACTACAAAATCTAGAATAACTATCCTATTACAATTTATGTTTATAATATTAGGATATGATCTGTTTCCTGAAAGAAGATACTGAGATATCAGGAAATTTATTTATTTACATGTGATCCTTGAGGTACTCACTTACTTGGGATATTTTACTGGCAAATTACAACAATTTGTAATGGCCACATATATGTATAAATATAACACCTATATAGAAAATGAATATACCCTTTTTTGTTAAATACTTCATGCTGTCTGAAATTACAGCACTTTTATCTTGTGAGTCCAAAAAGGAGAAAGTAGAGAAGTCGTCCACATCAAATGGAACTGCAAAATATAAAATACAACACGTCAGACTTCGTAACATGGAAAATCATGACGATAGCCAGTCTGAGAGAAGTAGTTACCAGATGTGGATCTGAAATGTACGTATCTTTTCTCTGCTCCAAGAATAGTGGGGTTTACACGGGAAACTACATTGTGCTGATCCATAAGAAAATCCATTGCATTTATATGATCATTTAACAAACCCTGTGGTAAGAGAGAAAAATTAGATCTGTACTTTTAGTTTCAAGACAAAAAAGACCAAGTATTTGTATAATATTTCAACCAAGATTAAAGTTTCTATATACACCAAGTTTTGGACAAGTCAAAACCATATAATTATCATACAGACAGTATTTCAAAATAGCAGATAGATAGACATCTTTCAATAAACAACTGCAGTACATTCTCAGACTCTGATTGAAAAATTCCATATAATTACTACAAGTTGATCCTTCAGTCTTGTATTATCTAAATACACTTGTTCAAAACCACAACTAACAATTAATGTAGCAATGTAATTTCACTTGTGATATTATTAATTTCAAGCCATCTCATTATAAAAAAATTCATATATAAACATGACTTAAATGATTCATCGCTGAATATTTCATCTTGCATTCATTCAGAAATGTTAAACATACCATGAACACTGCCCTCTGAAAGATTCCGGTGGCATCAATAATCCTCTGAAGAATAACTGTCTCTAACTCTGCAACATCCATCTCTTCTCTGTTAAAGGGCACGCCATTAAACAGAGCTTGAGGCAACGGACCCAGGCCACTCTTTTTATAAAAAGTTGCTCCTGCCTGATCATATCAGAAATATCACAGGATTAAGTAAGACTGTGGCTGACTTTAGCAAAAAATTAAACTAGTCTCAAGAGACTAGGAACTCTAATCTCCAAGCACTATTCACTGTCACAGCTTCTCATGAGTAGCCAGGACAAAACAGGAAATGTTTGTAAAGCAAACAGGACACATGAGACTCATTTCTCAAACAGAATGGCAAAAGAAATTACAAATCGATATGTGGTGGTTTAAAACTTTTGTTTTATCATCTTGATGAGAATCTTATTTTGATTAACACTCTTAGCAAAAAAATATTAAGTAAATAACATTGGAGAAAGACCTTAAGACAGTCAGTTTCAGATGGATAAATAAGACCTTTTCCCCAAAGAAAGCACCCCTCAAAATCAAAAGGCTTTTATGTTCAGAAGCAAAGAAAACATAAGAAAACAGAACAAGCTGATTTTTCCTCAGAGAAAATTCAGCATGACAAATTAATACAAATATATTGTGAGTAATTCCCCCTTCCTATTCTGCATCCTTTCATGTTTTCTGTCATTCAGGATGACAGCTACTCTATGGCAGCACCTATGCATCCATCTTTCTGTCATCTCACTGTCTCCTCCCTGATGTTCACCACAGTCTTAATGTCCCTGCTGGTACAAGGGGCTTCCTCCTGGTGGCTGGCTATTTTTCTTCCTTTAATATTCAATATAGGAAGCTTTCCGCCCCACAGTGTATCTAGAGGTTTCCAGGGCAGATTCAAACCACCCTTCCATGCAAATCCTCCATGCAACTCAGTGAGGAGCAAGTGGTGTAAGGCAAAAAGCACCTTTTTAACAGAAAATAGTGTACATTATATACCAAATTATAAAAGGAAATAAATAAAATGGATGGCATGTATCAGAAACACAAGCCTGTAGAGATGGCATGGCTGAAGTCACATGAAGGAAAACAGTATTTTATATATGTATTTCAGCAGAAAATTGTCTACATAATCAATTATAGATGAAAATGTCTTCTCTTTAAATCAAAAGAAAGCTGTCTTTCCCAAAGGAAATTATAACCAGAAAGCATAATTAAAGAAACAATGATTTACCTAGAAGACAGGCTTCTCACCAAGAAGACACAGGTAAATTATTTCTGAAGTCCAAGACAGGCCCCTTGACATTCTTACTAGAAAACAACTTATGTTCCTGAATGCAGCAGGCAATAGTAAATTTTAAGAAAGTAGTAATGCAGAAACCCTTTCAACAGTTCCACTAACAACTGAATCATGGCTGAAGAAAAATATTGACTCAAAGATACTGTATGTACTTGCTTTAACATTTAGCAATCTTCCATTGTAGCAAATGCAATTAATTGTGTCCTGCAGTATTTCTTACCACTCCTCTCAACATACCTTTCTCCCTTCATCATATTCAGAATGAACATCTAGTATGCTCTGAACATCAGCATGTGGGTATTCTCTTCTAAGAACATCTTTCACATGATTTACTGTTAGAACATTTCCATCTTTCACTTCATGGTACATCTGTAAGAATTGTAACAGAAATAAAAAAAATGCAATAAATTGTCAATCATAATATAACTAAATTAATAAAAAAGGAAATAATATCTTTTTATAGTGCAGGAGTAAATTTTACATTGGTATACTTCTATATTGGTTTTATTGCTATACTGCATTTTTTATATTGCTTTAGTAATTATCACCATCACACATGCACAATTTTCCATCAGAGCACTGTTCTGATTAATCTATTATTATACTTTTAGTCTAAATCTGAAGTGACAAAGGAAATACAGTTATGTGAGCTGAATGTGAAAGCTTATTTCTCTCCATTGATTAGAGAAGGAATTTAAATTCTTACTATAAACTACCTAACCATGGGTAGTTACTTGAAGCTATATGGGATGAATCCAAGCCTGAATTAGTCAGTGATACTTTTTCCTACAGTGATAATTTTTCCTTACCAATGCTATTTTATTTCACAGTGTAAAATTTTATTACTTTCATCAAACTTACAAAAGAAATTTGAAGTGAAAATTTTTCAATCTATTTCTTTTCAGATGAGGAATAATACATTTCTCTCTACAGCTCTGAACATCTCAACCCTGTATTTTATTAATTCTGGTTTTGATAATTTTAAATTATATTTATTATTCCCTCCTCTTTATATTATGAAACAAAGTAAACAGAAGAACACAACATTTTAAAAAGCACTCTGTAAATCGATATTTTGTCATCTGGTCATGGATAATAGTCACGCATGTGTATCAGCTCCCTAACACTTATGGATTTCTATTTCTCTTCCAAGGTACTCCTAGTTACCTCAATTCCTTTCATCTTAAGCTCTCTGCATTTGTCCATGACATTAGTTACTAGGCATTCTGAACAGAATGATAGGAAAAAAAAACAGTAAGAAAAAAAATTATGTATTAATACAATGTTCTCTTATACAATTTTGCCTGCAGAGTCTTCACATAGAGTGCTCACTTTATTTGCCTCTGTTCATCTCTCACCTCTGAAATAACTGTCTTTACACAAACCTGCATTCTCTCACACAGAAAACCAGTCTCATTCCTTAAGCTGCAAGCCTGGAATATTTCTATGTTTTCTACACCCATGAGCAGCTCAAGCATGATCAAAAAAGAACTATCTTACTCTGTTTCACTTTCTAAACTAGAAAACAACCAAGGGTTTTTCAAAGCTTATAGGATTGCCAAAGTGATATTAAAATGCCTGTACTCCAAGAGATACAGAACACAACCACACCATGTTAACACAAATAATACAGAATCATTTTTCATAAGGAAATACTAAAAGGTGTAAGGCATGCATCTACTTTTTTAGATTCTTGAAGAAAGCCTGTAGACAGGTAAAATGACAAAGCAAGTCATCCTGGATCCTGGAAGAGGAAAGAATTTCTGCAAATCATTCTATAGCCTATCAATGCTATACAAGTTTTCAGTATTTTACTTCCATGTACAGTAAATGCAAACTTATCAAGTTGTCATAAGGTAGCAAAATCCTAACTATATAGAAAGGAAATAAAAGTAGTAAGAGGTGATTTAGTGTGAAAACACTCACATTAATTATCGAGGTAAAGGCTTGAGATGTGTCAGATTCCTCTGCAATGTAATTAAAAGTTCTCCAAAGAGCTATTCCAGCATCTTCATTTCCATCAATTTCTTCTTTTGTATTTAAAATGAAAACAAATCCAATCCTATAAACAAACAAAAAGAGTTCACACATTTTAAAACAGTATCAGTTTCACACACTTTCTAATACTGACAATAGAAGAACAAGATGTTTGCGGTCAAGCAATCTGTCCAGCATGTAGGGATGAAGAAAACACCTGTACTTAGGTGGTGGTGCCATGACTGTGTATGGTGACACAGAGGATGCCAGCTGTGCAGTCTTCATCAGGTGTCCCAGATTATGCTTAGGTTACCAACTTATTTTGGATTGCCTTTTCTACCATTTAAAGCTGACCATAATTAAGATTTCTGTAAATCACTAGGATTTACGCACAGCCCTTTCTCTCCTTACCTGTCTGAAGGTTATGACATTCTTTACATTCCCGCCATAACCTCTTGAATGCTTAGGTCTTTGTTTTAGTCTGGCCACTATCTGCCTTCTATTATTCCTGAAATGGGTGTCTTGAGTAGCTACATGTAGACATGCTGGGGTCTTGATGTCCTGTCATCAATACATGCCATTCTTACTAGCCTTCTTTTGCCTTTTCTACCTTCTGGGGCTTTCCCACCCTCATGCTACCATTCATTTTCTTTTCACACAAATTTTAACACATCTACTACAGGTTGCCCAAAGAAGCTGTGGCTGTCCCATCTCTGGTAGTGTTCAAGGCCAGGTTCAAGGCCAGCCCCAAGGACGGAGCTTTGAGCAACCTGGTCTAGTGGAAGGTGCCCCTGCCTATGGCAGGGGGTTGGAACTACATGGTCTTTAAAGTCCCTTCCAACCCAAACTATTCTGTGATTCTATGACATAAGCAATTGTACATCAGATCAAAGGACAGAGGAAAGTAAGAAATACAGCAACTTTTCTAAAAATATATAAATAATAATTAATGCATAAAGATGGTCTACAGTTAATGGCTTCTCCCATTTTTTACATCTCTTATCATAAATAACTTGTCCTATAGTTGTGTGTCATCTGGGTACTGTAGGAACAGTCAGCAAAGCAAAATATTATACAACAGTATAGACTCCATGGCTCATCCACATCTTGAATACTGTGCACACTGCTGTTGCTCTCATCTCAGAGAAGTTATATTAAAACTCAGGAATTTCAGAGGCGGACAAATGAGAAAACAAAATAACCTTAGGAACGGCTTCCAGGCAAGGAATAACTAGTAACCTGGTGAAAGATATGACTGTGGTTGAATATGGCAGAGCTTTATAAACTCATGACTGGCATCTGGAGAAGCAGGATAGACCGCTTATTTTCATTCCCAATTATAAGGACTATAGAGACTGCAAATTAAGCTATTGAAAGTCTGTCTCAGAACAAGCAAAGCAGTTCTTCATACACCACTTAGTTCAACTGTGAAAAAACCTGGAAAAAGCTACTGTGGGTGCTAAAACTTTACATGAATGCAAGGGGAAAACAGAAAAGTTTATGGAAGAGAAACCCACTGAGGATTGCTAAATATTTAGAAATTACATCCGGGTCTGGAATTCTTTGATCTCCAAATGCACAAAATCAGGTGAAGCCACCACAGCTGAAAGAACTAAACTGAAAATGCCCTTGAATCCTGTTTTACTTACAGAACATTTTGCTTAGAATTCATCTTCACATGGGCATCCAGTGGGACTATTCAACAAGATAACTTTCATCAGACTTCTGCAGCTCATTTTCCACACACTCGGGTATGTTACCCCTTGCAACCTATTTGCTTAAGAATACTTAATACCCAGGTAAGCTTAATACAAGTGGGTAACCAGTGTGTTTGACTAGAATGCTGTTGAACTGGCTTTCATTTGAATTCACGTTTGCCTAGCAGAACAGAAGATGAAAAAGAATAAAAAGGAAATCAACTGTTAAGACTTTTCTTCAAGACTTTCAGTCTTCCTTACCTAAGGGGTACATTATGATGATAGAATAATTCTGCCAGTTTCATATAATCACCTGTATCTTCTTGGACAGGATCAATAAAAAGTACCTAAGAAGAGAAAACATAATACACAGCCAATATTTATTCTTCATGTCATTTTTTATTCTTTTTTCAGACATAAAATGTAATATAAGAACAGAAATTTCCAAAGGAGCTGTGTGCCCCAACTGTTTTCAGTTTCTTAGGGCATTCATTGTAAGAAAATGTTAAGAGTATAAATGAAAATAACTTCAAAATTAATGAATTTGGACCAAATACTGAAAACAGGATTTAATCATATATTGACCTTCAAATGAAGTGATATCACTACTGTCTTTTAAAAGACTCCATGCCAATACTTTGTTTTTATTAAGGGACTTGATATTTAATTAAAAAGGATCCAATGCTGTTTTTCACATTACTTCTTTCAACTAACTCTCTTCTGCTGTGAAAATCAGACTAAAATAAATAAACAGAATATATTGACTTAAAACTTTTTAATTAAAAAGTGGAGCACTGGGACAGAATTCTTCCTTCCTGTCTCACATAATTGGGATGTGTCTGCATAGGTAGATTATCCTTATGCCGACTTAATTATGACATCGATACCTTATTTATTCAGCTTTGTGCTGCAACTCCCCTCAGAATTTATAATAATTTTGCTAAAGTAGCTGAAATGCAGCAGAATAATTTTTAAAAGTTTGAACACTCCCTCTCCCTCAGATTATAGTTAAATATCTTGTAGAGTTCTATAATCTAGCTGTATTTATTATATATTCAAATATATTAAATATTCAACAATATTTAATTCTGAATGCAATCTACTTCATATTAGACACATGCTTCATTGTGAACATACATTTCTTTATTATATACGGCCTGTACTTTGGTTGTCTTTTATATACTGAGCTTCATGTCACTTGGCGTCACTACATCAATGGCCAAGGGAAAAGCTATGGATGTCATCTCTCTGGACTTCTGTAAGGGCCTTTGACACAGTCCCCCACAACATCCTTCTCTCTAAGTTGGTGAAAGATGGATTTGATGGATGGACTACTTGGTGGATAAGGAATTGGCCGTATGGTCACATCCAGAGAGTAGTGGTCAACAGGTTAACGTCTGGATGGAGATCAGTGCAAAGTTGTGTCCTCAGGGGCCCATGTTGGGAACAGTACTGCTTAACATATTCATCAATGACACAGACAGTGGGATCAAGTGTACCCTCAGCAAGTGTGTGGATGACACCAAGGCAAGTGATGCAGTTGATATGCCTGAGGGATGTGTTGCCATTCAGAGGGACCTGGACAATCTTGAGCAGTGGGCCCATGTGAAACTCATGGTGTTTAACTAGGCCAAGTGCAAGGTCCTGCACCTGGGTCTGGGCAACCCTTGGTATGAATACAGGCTGGGGGACAAAGGGATTCAGAGAAGCCTTGAGCAGGAGGGCTTAGGGGTGCTGGATAAAAAGCTGGACATGAGCTGACAGTGTGTGCTCACAGCCCAGAAAATCAACTGTGTACTGGGCTGCACCAAAAGAAACAGGGGGGTTGGAACTAGATGATCTTTAAGGTCCCTTCCAACCAAAACCATTCTATGATTCATACAATTACCTTCTGTAATTTAAATCCCAATTTAAATCAGCAATAGCTGTTTCCTTAGCCTACTAAGTGATACAGAATACTATGTACAGGGGAAACATTAGGCTTCAAGACATTGGAATTAGCATGCTTTATACTTTAAATGTTTTTGCACCTCATTTTACCATCTCTAAAACAAGGACAGTTATCATTGCCTTCTCTAAGTAGCGTACTATGAAGAAAATAAACTGATAGTAGTGAATTACCTATATGTCATAAAAAAAAGCTCACGATAAAACTGTGTGTAAATCCACTTCTGGAAATCAGACTAATAATCACATATGACTCACTATACAAAAAGATTTCCATTACTATTAGCAGACCCACACAGAAAACATGAAATGCGAACCTTCATAATGAATACAGCATGTGTATTATTTCAATAAATTACCTGTTCACATATAAGTATTCGCACTATGCAAAAAAAACCCAAGTTCTCCAAACTTACCAAATTATATAAATTGCGTCTAATCTGCTGTATAACACCAGGAAATGCAGGTTTTAGCAGTTCTTGATAGCTTGCAGGCCATGTGCTATAGCTGTAGTCTTGTTCTATGTTATTAATCCACTGAAACAAAAAAAGGCAGTCATTTAACAAACACACATTAAACACTGAGAAAAATATGTATGTGCAAGTAAACATTTTACAACACATCAAAAGCTAGAAAGAGTAAAAAGTGAGGGTTTTTTTAAATAGTAAGAGTAAATAGCTTCTAAAATTATTTTTTTTTTCTTTTCAATCCAGTTGTTTGAGGTTTTTATTTGCCGTACATAATAAAACTAGTAATGAATGAAGAAGGAAAAAAGACCATTTGTACTCTGCATCAGGATGTAAATAAAACAGTTTTTTCAAGTGTGGAAACTACTTTCACAATACAAAGGTCATAATAACATGTCACAAAGATACGTGTAACACACCATAACCATCTTGTAAGACAAACACAGTATTTATCTATAACCTGCAGCAGCAGCACTTTAGCTATATCAAAATAACTAATGAATATATGGCTAATTTGTTCCTCTACTGTTTTCTGTGCATGCCTTGGCAAACAGAGGAGTGAATATATGGTTCTTTCAAGTGATGAATATTAGTATTTTAGTGCCTTTTCCACTGGCATATAAGCTTTGTAATGAAAACTGTATAAATACTGAACAAGAGGAAAAAAGCAGAGTCGTTGGACAATTAGAAACAAAATATTTAAGTTGTCCACAATTTATCATTATTATCCACATATCACACTTCTGAAGAACATTTAGCAGCCCTGCATAATATGAAGATATTATGTAACTAGATTAATTGCTGTAAAATCAAATTCTATAGCTGTGAGTGTGCAAGTACTCTTAGATATATTTCTCTTTTCATTTAAACATCCTACATCTTAAAATTTTAATAAAGTATAGGCTAGACAAAATTACTCCTAAAATACATAAAGATATTAATATATCACCCTCCAAAATATTTTAAACTACTTATTGATATATGGTTTTATGCCTAGTATTTCAATTACACTACAAAAAAAGATAGACCGTATCACATACATAGCTTTAAAAAATATGCAATATTTAAATAAGCAATTGTTAAACTACTTACTATTATTGAAGAGTGACGAATATCTAGTGCATAAGTGTCATCTGTAGGATGTATATGCAACCTCATGAATTTACTCAAGGTCTCCTCTTTGATTCCAAGTTCATGAAGGCCATGCATCACTTTTCCTTCCAGTTTAAGCGTCTCTAAGATACTTTTTCAGGAAGACAAAATGCTTTATGTCTACACAGAAGTCTTGTCATGACATCAAAATAAAAAATATTTCAAAAACTATTAACATGAGGATTATTTTTAGCATTGAAAATAATTTTTATATTCTCCTGCAGTCAAATGTTTAAAACAAAATCCGTTAATAACTCTATGTCTCCAACTTATTTCAAAACAGAATTATAACAGATTATACAACTCTCATTTATTCACATTTATTTTGTATGAAGGAATTTAATTGATTATTAGTAAAAGTGGCATGACAGCAGAGTGAAACGTTGCTCATATTTGAATATGAGCAAACCTACTGTAAACCAGTATTCCCTCTATCCGAGCACTTCCTGGCCCCCAGCTGAGATTATCTGTCACCATGAGCACAACTTCTCCATTATTATTATTAATTCTATAATCTTCAAACAAAACACACCATCTTACCTAAAAGGATCATGAAAATCCAGGTCAATATGAAGGCCATTTAGAAATAAACGTCCTTCTCCAGGTTGGATTCCAAGAATTTCATGAAAATGCTGCAAAGTAAAAAGTACTGCTAACTTACTTAGTTATTTGTCAATGCTAATAAACATATATAAATATATTTATATATAAAATGAAACTTAAAGCAATTCTGCAAAACAGACACATCAAATCTCTTCCACATTTCTTTCTTCAGCTGAGTGTTGTTGGTAAAAATATTGACAACATACTTCTACGACTTCTATTTAGGACACTTTCAATGTACAAATACAACTAAAAATAGCTGATAATTCCCCCCTCCAACAACCTATACTGTCCCTACCTGTACAAGGTCAAGATAAGAAGACATTCCCAGTGTCTGCCAACAGAAAGTGAAAACACATACACATACAGAAATATGCCTTGTAAGTTTTACTTGTATTACTCCTTTATTCCATACAACAAAGGGAGATCTGTACCTGTCTTTCAGACCTCCACTTGAAACTAGCTTAACATCTTTCACAGTTCCAAAAACTCTGTAGTTGTAATGCTTACAGGGAATTGAGAAAGACAGACTAGGAACATATAATCTCATCTAACAAAGGGACCTTGGGAAAAAATATAGATCAGGAAGGGATACCATAGCATATCCTTGCTTTGCAGAGAAGAAAATAAAATCCACAATAAATTAATACACGAGAAAGTAAGTATTGATGGAGTAAAGTATGCCTTATTTTATTTCAGAGAGCTGTGAGGCACCACACTGTTCAATCTCTGGTGGCTGTAGCAAGGTAAGTATCAGGAGCAACAGCAGTAGTTTATTCCAGCTCACCCCATGAGAAGCAGTCAGATTTCCAGATCTGTTTTAATTCTGAACAAAGGAATGGAGAGCACAAAAAATATGCAGGAAAAATGCAAGGTGAGAAAGATGTATCTTTTTCCCATTTAGCTCCCAGTTGCTCAACAAAGTAAGTGTGAACAAAGCCACACTTTGTTCGAAAGCACAATTAAGAGCAAGCAACTCAAGCTGCATGTACTATTCCACTTAAAAGCCTACTACTGAGCAAATGAGAGAAAAAACAGGAAAACATTGAAAGCCATATTATTTCTTTACAGTGGTTACTTTCCCACAGGTAAATGAAGTAAAGCCAAAGCTAACTGGTTTGTGGCATTACCAGTGCAACCCCACATAGATGAGACAACAGTTTACTTGAAGCCTCTTGTAATCCAACAGGTATGCATATTACTCATAATTCATTGAAGAGGTACCATATTCCTTAGTATAAACATTTTCACAACCCAAAGCAGAATGGAAATACGTAGTGGCACCTAATACCAGACTATGAAAGGCAGAGCCCTCAATAAAGGAGAAATGCAGCTGTGATAAGCCTGAACCTCACACAGAAAGAATTTTCATGCAAGTCCAAAACCCATCCATGACCTTGAAAAACAGCTTTTGAAATTTGTAAATTTAATTTATTCTAATGGTCTAATCTGAACTTTGTAGTGTTTTCATTGCTTTTTTTGTATGTGGATTTACAGAAGAGTAATATAATTGCATATGCTTGTTACAAAATATCTGAACACATATAATGTGAAGAATATTGTGGCTTTGGGAGGGGTTGCATTCCCCTGATGTTAAGAAATAACCAGAAGACATTCTTTTTTTAGGTTTAGTTATTATCTTTCATGAAAATTTTAGCAAGCATTTGAAAAATGGATGTCAGTGGGCTTTCAAAATGAGGAGCATAAATGCATGGGAATAAGTTTCCTGTGATCAGATAAGGAAAAAAAAAGGGATAATTTAATTGCTTTCCCGATTTATAAAACTCACTTTATTCCCAATCATATACTCTGTATCTTTCTATAAATGACAGATTTTTTGATTTTTTTTTCCCCCTCTATGTCCCAAAGCAGGAAAGATGTCTGTCTTCTTCACAATCAACTGCTGCTTTGGATTACTCTGGCCAAGTGCAGAACTTCATGTTTATCTTTCTTAAACCTCATGCATCCATTAAAAAGAAACAACCTAGAAGTAGCAGCTGGTGTCTCATATTTACATATTTCCTACTACAGCTTCACACAGAATTACACACCCTCCCAAGTTTCACTCTCTACATCCCTTCTAAGCAGCCAAAATCCACAGAATCCTGACAGTGCCAAGTGACCCTGCAGCAGGTGAAATTTCTGATCATTTACCTACACAGATCATGAGACACAACCAAAACAGGCAGATGGGACAAAATTAAACACACAGTGATGAGACTCCCCTACACCAGGCAGAGCAGCACCTAAAACCCTGGAATTTTTCTGTAGTTAGCAAGTCCAACTTGGATTATAGTTTTAATACCACTGTTTTGCCATGAAGTACTGTGACCACAGAAAAATCCCCCTTAATGCCACTGGACCCTAGGAGTGAACAATGAATGTAAAGAGGATGACAGCTTCAAGAAATCTTAGCATGATCCTTCTTGGGCTCTTGCACAGATCTTGTGAGATCAGCTTGAACAGGCCCTCTCCTTGAAGCACTGGAATTAGCATTTAGGTTAAGAGATCTCTTGCCACTATTGAGAGCTGACTGCTCATTCCTATAAGCCCAGATACTCATGTAAACACAGATACTGAGAAAGACCGCAACTGGCTGATGTAGGTCATATAAATCTTAGTACTAACTAAAATGAATGCAAGAACAACAAAAAAATTGTCAGCACTGGGTATGGAAATGGGAGTCTGAAAGTTTTTCAAATCCTTCAGTGCTGCCACAGAAAAAGAACTGAGCTGAATCAGAGCTGAGATTTATACCGGTCTCATGCAAGGCATTTGATTGTTCAGAAGAGCATTCATTTATTGTAACAACTCTGATGGAAGGAGTATTTTGGCATCCAAGACTAGAATTCAAAGTTGATAATACTCATATAGTATTTTCTTGCTAAACTGTCAGCAAACTTGCACTGAAGTTGTGAGTTGTGGTTAATTTTTTTTATTCTTTTATCTATAGCAGTTCTTTGTCTATTTCTTAGATATCAATTCATTATACCTAAATCATCACATGCCTTTCAACTTTTAATACCTTTATTTCCTCTCATTGCATTTCCTATTCAACTTTCATTATCTTGAGAGGGAATCATCCAGTTACACACAGCATGAGATCATATCTCTCCAGCTGCTAGATGGATGTACTGCAGTTCAAGAATGCACATGCCAATTTATTGTGCTCCAGCAGCAGTTTTCAGGAAGTTTCCCCACTTTTATTCAAAATATTGCAGTTTTTAGCTGTCTAAGACCTGTAGCCTTTAGACTGCAGGTAGGATGTTGTATGAAATTTAAACTTAGTGGGATAGGTGCCTAAGATCCTCTTGTAGTTAATGTATTTATTACAGTCATGGAATCATATGAGTGATTCAGCTGACCAACCAAATAGATACCCAACGTCATTTGTTTCAGGATAGGGCATCTTGGACTGGAAAGTATGGGTCAGGCAAAAGAGAATGGATGCCCCAGTGCAAACATCTGCCAGACCTATGCAGCTATCTTGGACAGCCTGAGGCATCTCAAATGACATCAGAAGTTCAAGTTTAGGCAACTCAATAATGCCCCACAAAACAACCATTGAGTGAGCTACCTTGTTTTTGATGTTCACTGACTACATATTTCTTGTCATATCAGGAGCTTAGACATCCTACAGATGTGCCTAAACGAAGACATCTTAATTTCAACCCAAATTTAAGTTACTTAATTAATCCTTATATTCAGTAATAATTCTAATTCCTGATACACCTTCACTTTTTTGCATTTTGGGGTACAGGAGTAGTTTTTGATTTTTTGTGTTAACAGAGCTATAACTGGAGAAAGACATTGTAAAGACCTCATCAAGAAACAAGGAAAGTCCTGATACTAACACTCTTACTCTGGTGAAACCACGATTATCAGGGCTTTGTTTTGCTTTATCCTGATGATAACCTTAACAGCAAAGACATACAGGAAAATGCATACCTCACTATATGTAGAAAGCAATGAAGCATGATGCAGATACTGATTTGCTTCCTTGAACAAAAACTGTGAGACTTTTCACTAGTGCAAGAAGAAAAAAAAAGGCCTGCCTAATGTTGAGCAGTGGAGATGACATGCTCTTTATGAGAAAGCTACATCAGTGCAAAAGGGACATTCAGCATTTTCACTGTTCTAGGTGGAAAAAACTGGAAAAGCATTTCCCTAGAGATACCAGTCTTGGCAAGGCAAGAAGAAAAGGCCTGTATGGATACAAAGCAAAATGATACCTGGAAATGTTGCAAAAGTAGCAGAATGCTGTAAGTAAGAAATACATCCCTTTCGCTATAGTGCTGGTCAGTTTTAACACCATATGAAAATACATGTTCTGAAGATCAAGGACAGTGCTATGGATGTCATTCTGTCTGACCAGCCCTCAAAGCACAGTGGCTAACATTTAATTTTAACACTCAACTTGAAAGAAAAAATCTGAACTCTGAATTGAGACAGAAAATACAAGAGATATCATGAATCTGACAAACACAACATAGAAACTCAGGATACATCTCAGACCAGTCAAAATCACATGAACTGTGACTCCTCATGTGATAGAAGGCACAAAAGATGCAGTGCATCAAAAAAGAAAATAAAAGCACCATCTATTACACATGATATTCAAAATATGTTGCAGAATAGTTGCATGTGTGATTCTGAGAATGCGGAGAGCTCAAAGCTAGCATATGTTGACTGACACCAAAGCTTTAGAAAGTTAATTTACACCTATTTTGCTACCACAGCACACAATTTATAACTGAACATAACACTCTATACAATTTATTTAAAATGTATTTGTACTTGCCTAATTCTGCAAAATCGAAAGAGGGAAGAAGAGAAGTGAAAAATCTGAATTAAGTATTTCAACGTCATTTATTTAGTAAAAGATGTTTAAGACAAACAGCTCTCTATTTCTGACAGAAACTATGTGAAAGTTGCTACACTAATATAAAACTCTAAAACCAGTAATATTATAGTAACTCAATGCCCATTTGAAGAAATAAAAACAAACCTTCTGATTTTCTTCTATTTCATTTCGCATTTTCTTGTCTACAGGCACTCTGGTCAGTGATCTATAAAAAGAAAATATTCGCATCACTCAACCACTGCATTTTTAAAAATGCATTAAATAATGTGAAATATGTATTTTAATACCATATCCAATGCGCTGCAATTGGAAAAAGCTGTAATTAAGACTTTAAAAAGGAGTAATGCAGTGTCATAAATATTTTTTTCCCCCAAGACAAGTATTTTTTCCTGTGTTACTCCAGTAAACTCAGGTTTCAAATTCAAATTTAGGCCAGATCTTGTTGAAGTAATATTATCAGCATGTTTTTTTACCACTCTAAGTCTTTCCTCTTTTTTCTTCTGGAAAATAGCATGTATATGATAAAAAAATTGTTTGATCTTCTAAATTATTACCAAAATACATGCAATGTTTGTATATTTTAATTTAACGTTACTAACTCAACACTACTCAACATTAGAGCACAGATGGCCAAGGATATAACAATGGCCAAAGGCAAGGAAAATATGCAAAGAATGACTACTTTAAAATTAGCTGAGATTAAAAAAGAGATTTGGAGATTGAAAGCATTGAAAATGTTAAGCATTCACTGAGAGTCAACATTTTAGTTTCCTTAGTCATTTGACCTTTAGAAGATAATCCATTAATTTGTCTTTTTTACCTTTCAACAACATTGTGGAAGACTATTTTAACTTCTCTGTCACAATGTATTGTATATGAGGTTTGTAATAACCAGGCTATCATAAAACACTCCCAGAGGCAAATTATTCTCTCCATTGTTTAAGAAACCTTAAACCATATTAACCCAACTGTGATTCTCCCAATAAATGCCAGAATAAATACTCTAGTTGCATACATATTTTTCTCAAAACAAGATTGTATATGTTTTAGTATATCTGTATGGAGCTTTAAGAAAAACTGAAGTCATCTTAATCCTGAAAATTAACTAAACAAACAGAACAATCCTACTAAGCCAACTTCAATTATGGATAATAAAGCAGTTATTTAATAATAGAAATCCTCACCTTCCCCCAAAACTAAACTGATTTAGAGTAGATCTTGCTAGTAAACTCCACATTTTTTGCAATAGGTCAGAAATACGATACAAAATCAGTTACAAAATCAGTTTACCTTAAACAAATATTTAAGATTTCCAGGCAATCAAAGTTTTATTAAGTGTTTGCACTTATGAAGTCCAAACAATATGATTTCCAAGATTTGTTTATAAATATTACACAGTTCATCTCAGTTAAATACCCTTTTCCTATTTACCCCCTCTCAATATTCTGGCAGATTATTTTTGTCACTGTGAATTTCTTCTGGACCACATGATGAAAGGGCAAAGGAGGATCAGAAAGGAGCTGTATTTACACTCAGCCATACTTGGTGGGATTTCCATGGCTTAAAATGAAAAAGGCATAACTCAAACTGTGATGTCAAAGACAGCAGTAAAAAAAAGTAAATGTGGACTATGTTATTATATAGTCATTGGAGGATGTGCTTAATAACTTGGTTATTGTTGTCTAACTAACTCTCTCACAAAGCTCTATAATCATGCTGCTAGGTACTCTCTATGCACATAGAGTGGTAAATGTATTTAATACTAAATAAATATATCTTCTACTGTACTACTTTCTGTGTTCATTTGTTTTGAAATAAACATTGTACACCGGAAAGCAAGAAACTATAAACATTTCTGTTGAAAAAGAAACATTGCTACTTAAGATTTTTAAAAAATATGATAAACTGTAAGTACAAAGAAAAGAATATCTGAAGCTTAGAAAAAAATACTATCAAATCAGAAGTCTTAAAACCTGATTATGCAGGACACTGCTTTAAGGGACGTTCTACCAGCAATAGACATAATTCAGGAACACTACAGAACTTTTCTCATTAACGACTACTTAATAGAAAGACTCCAGAGCAAGGTGGAAATTTAATGTCTGGCAGTACTACCACAACTATTACTCTGACTTCATAGTAATAGTTTTAGAGAGTCCTGAAGTAAAAAGTACTTCAGAGCTAAAAAAAAAAAAAAAACAAACCCCTGATTTTTATCCTGCTAAACTTAACATAAATAGTAGTAGGGCCTGTAACTCTCAGAATCAATGCTTCATTCTGCATACGCAGGTGATAAAAACTGCACAGATAAAAAGAACAACCTAAATCTTTCCAAATACCTTACAGTTGTAAGACAGAAACATAAAAAATAAATGTGAAAATAATAAAAAGGCGGAAAGGAGAAGACAAAGCTGGTCCAACATTAGTAAGGAAGTAAAAGCAAAAGGTAAGCATCAGCAAAAGGTAAGCTTTACTGATAGCACTTTTAGTAATAAGAAAGCAATACATTAAAGAATTGTTAGCTAGCTCCTTGTCTACGCACGACTCTCGAAAATGCAAGATTCCAGCAAGACTAAAGTGTGATGGGTGACCCTTGAAAAGCACATCCCAGGAATCTGAGGTAACAAGTGCAAACCTTGTCTAGGGGAAGGTGTCCCTGCCCATGGCAGAGTGTTGGAACTAGATGATCTTTCAGGTCCCTTCCAACCAAAACAATCTATAATTCTGTGATAAAAGTACCCATGAAAGACATCTTTCCATTCTGAGTTCAGTCATTTGTTCTGTGTGTTCAGAGCTTCACAAGGTTTTATGCAAGTTTTTCTAAATATTAAGTGCCAAGGAGCCACTAAAAAGAAATACTTTACTGTCTGAAAGTAAATGAATACAATTTACCATACTACATGACGTAGGAATGTTCTTACATGACCTTAAGGTC
Organism: Nestor notabilis; assembly: GCF_000696875.1. Lineage (NCBI taxonomy): Eukaryota > Metazoa > Chordata > Aves > Psittaciformes > Psittacidae > Nestor > Nestor notabilis. The sequence goes on along the minus strand of NW_009916758.1, from coordinate 25,720 downwards.
ATAATATTTTCTCTCACATAATTTCATGCATCTTTATTCTTACCTGTAACATTATGTAGCTATGTAGTACTGCATATGAGGGGAAAAAAGCAAACTTTTCACATGTTCACAATGTTAACATTCATGAATGATAAATGAATAGGAAGAAACAGAGTATTGTCATTATTATTGCTGCTTATGATTCTTCGATTCTATGATATGTATATAAAAATATCCTATAAAATGAATTATCAAAATGTTGCCACGACATATATCAGATGTTACACTGTCTACATCTGATGACCTTTTGTAAAAATCTACCTCAGATTAACCTTTTCAAGTAGAAATAGTGAGACAAGACAAAAAAATAAAAAAATAAATAATAAAAAAAAGAGCAGGTTATAAACTAGAAAATGAGAGAAAGAGAAATTTCCAGAGGAATGGGATATTCACTTTTTACGGTGTAAGGAACACCTCCATTTGAAGGGGTTCAATACTTTATTTTTGGTATCGTAACTATAGTTCTAAAGCTTTTATACAGCCTTCTCAAACTAAATTTGCATAATTAAAAAATGGTTGCTTTCATATCTAAATGTGAAATAAAAAAAATACTACTATTATAATGATCAGATATCTGTCTAAAGTGATTAAGAAATATCTTCTCATTTCCTGTTTTTTCTATTTTTCTTCAGACCAGGTTTTTTTGACTTAGCAGGTTAAGCATGATTTGAATATTAAGAAAATATATTTTGTTTACTGCTTTTATGCAATGCCCCTTTGATTTAAGTTTGTCGTCAATGCAGACCCGCTAATTTTAAATTATTTAAATATTTGAAATCTGCCATGTTAAAAATAACACACTAGAACAGCTTATTAGAATAAATCTTACAGGAACTGCAATTCCCCTTTTAATAATTATAGAGTCTTCTCATACTTCTACCCATAAAAATCCATAAAAATAAGATGTTTGAAGTGTAGGTAAATTATGCTCTAATGCCACAAATACACAGTGGGAGTTGGAGTGGGATGTAACAATTTAATGCCTTTTTAAATCAGTGATTTAAATGTCACCTGGCATACTTCAAACTGACTTTTTCCTGTCCTTTAAAGAATAGAACTGGCCTTCCAGTTCAACATTATATTTCTTCTATCTTCTAATGGAAAGTGGCATTTTCTGATTGCTAATCTAAGTGTAAACTTGAACCTTACTATGTAATAATAATTATGTTTCAGGCATTTGAAAAGTTACTTTTCTTCCTTGAAATGAGAGGTTACAAAGGTAGTTTTTCCATTAGAGTGTAGCTTTTTTAAAAAAGAAAATCAGAGATGACAATGAAACACACTGGCAATTAAACAACAGTTGTAAAATGTGAAAGCACACTGAGTTAAGAAGCCTGTTTAGCATCATATTTAATTCAGTAATTTAAGCAAATATTGCTGGTAGGATTACACAAAGGTCTTACTAAATATAAAGAAAAGCATTTCTCAATTACAATACAATTAGCTTAGAGGAAGAGCAATTTTTAATATTAGTACAGAGGGAAATGCTGATCGTTTATTTAATAATGATCCTGATCTTTTATTAAGTAATCTGTTATGGGAGACAGATTTTCCCCATTAAGAACACTAGGGTACAGTAGCTGGGGCCCAATCTTGTTAGCAATGTTGTGCTTAGAACTAATTTGTGTGGATCCCCCATGAAATTTATTAATAGAATTTTGCCTCTTCCTGCTGTGAGTAGATCTGCTATTAATTCAACAGAATTCTCCACCTGGGAAAATACCATTCCAGTAAAAGCCAGGAGGACTAGGCATCCAACCATACGTGCCTGTAGGATTAGGATGCCTTCATGGCAACTTCTACATTAGACGGGAAATATTTAAAAGACAAATCATAAGCTCTCCCAGGAGTTCTTTTCTACTCAATGAAATTGCCTGGAATACATCTAGAAAGCTGTAAAACATGAATATATGACTGCAGGATTTGAGTATAAATCTGTATTACTGTCATTAAATTCAAATGCAAACATAAAAATAGTATTTGAAAAACAAGCCTAAGTATCATACCTGGCTTTTATTGGGAAGTTCTGAGCTATGTCTTTCATGATCTTTAAGGCATCATAAACAGGGGTAGACATAATTCGAGCAGCTGCTTGAAAACTAAGATCTGGGGGGAAAAAAACCAAACCACATCACTGAAAATATCACTCTCAATCAATACTGCCTACAATCAGGAAACTGTTCCATACACACACTCTCACTATTAATATTTTTATGCTTCAATTATACATTGTAAAATACTATGAAGTAAACTTATTAAGGTCAAAAAGGCACTTAAAGGTTGGAAATACCAAATTCAGGCTCTCCTACAAGAAATCTGCTGGGCCATCTGAGCATATACATTGTACATGTCATTTCTAAGTTTACAATAACATAGTGAAAAAAACAGACATCATGTGGTATTATGACAGTATCATAAGGGTATCATGCTCAAATGTAGATGCACACCAACCCACAGACACTCATAACTGTAGTAAAGAGTAAGATCTTTCCAGCACCAGGACTTCACAAGGTTTTCAGAGAACAGACATATTAAATGTAAAAGGCTGTACTGAGTGTGCGAGGTGTACAATTTTCAAGAGCTGCAGCATTTTCACAGGAAGAGAATATGGAGACTCATGAAAGAAAGGCCAATCTACGGTCAAATTTCAGTTCTTCTAAGTGTTTAGCACATTTTTCAAAGTGATCTCATTTTTCTTTCTATGCTTTTTCTCAGAATGATGTAGATTTTCGTATATCAGGACAGTTTATAACCCATTTGCCTATCCACTGGAAAAAAAATGATGCAATTCAGGTAACCTTCTCTGATGCCTAACATGTGTGATAGATCTTGACACATGAGACTAGGGAAAATCCAAATTTGCTACCAATAGGGTAAGGCAATAATATACCAGGTGCTTCCATGTACTTTGGATACTTCAAGGCAATGATGCTTTTTCCTTATGATCTGCTAGTTAAGACATTGCAGCAGAAACTGAAGGCCTCAGGTTATTCAGTTTGAGGAAAGCTGATACCACATACAGTAAAAACTGCTGGGCAGAAAGTAATAGAGGATGCTGCCTAGATTATCTTCACACCATCTCTATGATGCAATTTGGAATTAAAAAAAGGGCTGAAGAAAAGTGAATAGCACACATTCCTAATTTAGGCTGATTAGGTACACCTTGGCTGGAAGAAAAGGTGAGCCTGAGAGTTGGAATGTTAACTTGGTATTTCTTAATACTTCTAACAGAAAGTATAAAGAGATTACCATTTTCAGAAAGAACATTTCAGATCCCTTTCAATAGCCACATAAGCTGTGATCAGGTGAAGCAATACCCAATTGCTGCTGTTACTATAGATAGTGATCTTTCACCTGCTAAACACTTAGGTCATTCAATTAAAATGCTTCCTAAATTGTTACTCATTTCTAATTTATGCTCACCAGCTAGAGTACAAATACTCAAATCCCACTGAGGCAAACTGACATGTCTTTTTACCTTCTTGCTTTTCTCTGGTCAGGGACTGTCACTTACAGACCTCCCTTTGTGGCACCCTAACACAGCTGAGAGAGCAGCGTAGGACACGTTGGTGAAAAGATGATCCTGAGCTTAAAACAGATCACAGAGTATGCTTTGAAACCTAAGGAAGCACTAGAGATCAAGAAGCTGTTCACACAGATGAAAGAATGCATTATTAAAGGGAATACCACATTGGTACTCTGTGCATCATTTTTCACTATGAATAGTAAAGCTAATTACCTACCTAAAACATAATGGCTCTTGAAAGACAACTCCTGAATGGTATGTATAAGTAGGTATTTATAAATGATCATTTATAAAAAGAAGTATGCCCCATAGTTGAAGAGAGTTTTGGATAAATTTAGTTACATCTTTACTTGGAAGCTAATTAAAGGAAATCAAAAAGTAGCTGAGCCATTACTCAGCCGCTGTAATGAGTCATTAAGAGTGAACTAGAGAAAGCTACCAGTTATGTTAGGAATAAGCCTAACAAAACAACTGCTCCATACAAAGAGGGGGCTGAAGACTCCCTGTCTGATAAGGCCCTGAATGTACTTCTCAGAAGCCAGTACCAGTCTTCCTGGTACCAAAAAACAGCATCCCAGCACTTAACTACTCTCAACACTGCTTGGGAAGCAGCAGCAATTTCACTTCTTATTTACATAGCCATGACACCACAGAAAAGGCCATCACTAAAATAGAGCACTAAACCTTTTACAGGCTTTTGTGAAGATAGACACCAGAAGGATCAACAGAGTGATATTTAGTCATGTAAAAAACAATCCAAATAGAGAAAAAGAGAATTTTCATTTTATTTGCACAGTAGATCTCTTAGAACTGAAATGCAATTTTTTTTAAATATTTTTTTTGGACCAAGATAAATTCTGCAGCTGAAGTGGAGTTCATTGCTAAGAGACACTAAGTGAACTACAATGATCTCAAATATTTAGTTTCAGACTGGACACTGCTAACAGGCTCTGTTATAGTGAGAATCCCAAAGAACCCCTTAACATCAGATGACTGCTCTGTCTCCTTCACTGCACTATTATTGTAGTAGAATAGACAAATCAGTTTTAAACAGGTTGTCCCCTAAAACTGAAGAACATAACAGGCAAAATTCAGTTGCCTAAACTTAAGTGTTACAACATTTTGACATTTTAGGGGCATATTTTAGAGTGATGCATAATTCTATTCAAGCTACAAAATGTCCTGCAGGTCATCACACAGAAGCTGTTTAGAAATCAACTTCTACATATTTGTTCTCCTTTTCCACAGGAAAGCTTCTAAAAGCATGTTTTTCCATTTGATGTATTAAATAAAAAATGTATCAACGTGAACTCCAGTACACTGATAAAAGTTAGAATTTATAAAGAAAATAAACTGTCTTAACCTGCATTTTGTCTTAACTCAATAGTCACATCAAAATTTTATTTTTTGCCTGACCTCACAAAAAAATAACTGGAAGTAAATTTAACATCCGAGATAAAACATCAGGCAAAAAAAGAACTCCTGTCTTTAAAATCAGTAAAGCTAGTTATGATGCTCCATCTAAAAAAATTGCTTCAATGCTCCTTTAATTTCTAGCATATCATACTAGGACAAAACAGCAACACATTCTTCTTTAATACTTGAGATAATACTGCCTTTTTATGAAACCATATGCCTCTTTCCAAACAAAGCTTTTATCATAATGCTGATACAACATAATAAAGGAAAATTAAAGAGAGCACTGTGTTAATTAAAAAAAAAAAAAACAATACGTACCCTGTAGCTCCCAAACCTTCAGTGGTTCCATGTTGTCAGTAGTTTCAATTAGATGTTTTTTAAACTCTTTCAGATTATTTTTCAGATCAGGATGCATCTGTCTACAATAAACCATATTTTTTAAAAAAGACAACATCAATGACATACATCAGTATCTGCTTTTATCCATAGGATTGCTCACAGCTACTACTATATTCTTAGGGTAACAAGCAGGAATTAAAATTTTAATTCATTCTTACGACAAAAATGAGGATTTGGGGTGAGAAGAGATGATTTCTGAGGACTAAAACCTAGTTAATTATAAGGAGGAGTTCAGTGTTTTGTAGTGTTCTGTCTCAAACCCTGTCACATAAATTTTGATGGAATGAACTCAAAGATTAAATAGCATTAACACACAATAGAAGTGTGTTAATACAGTTTATATAATCAGTATAGTTGGTTTACTATAGAATAATGTATAACTAACTGTATACTAACTGTACTATAAACTGTAACTGTACACAGTTTGTTGTGTTACCTACAAAGGATATAGGCGAGACAATGCTGAGAACATCTTTCATAAACTATTATCACTGACAAAATCCAGGTACTGAGCATACAAATCACTGGTCAGACCTGAAGAAGAGCATGATGCCCAGTTTAAAATAAAGTAATTGCCAACATAAATCTCACTTCTACTAAAAAAACCTAAACATTTTTGGTTTAGGTTCCAGAAGCAAATGTAGATGTTTAATTATAACTTTTATCAACTCACTTTAATTTGCCAAAGAGAAATCCTTGAACATCACTTTCCTCCTCCTCCTCATCTTCATCTTCCTTTGTCTCATTTGCTCCTGAGTGCATAGCACATACAGACAATATAAACCAAGAAATTACTGCTTTTATGTTCTTATGAATTATAGAATGGTTAACAGAAACATACAATCAGAAAGCTGTCATTCTGACATGTAATTTCAATTAGATTTATACTTATGCATTCATATTTTAGCATCAGAATGAATCACTTTACAGAACTTATCAACATTCAAATTAATGTTTAAATATAATTAATCCACTGGTTCCATTTTTTACATAAATGAAATTGATATGGTTAAATAGTTCACTTCCCAAAATAGCCATTTCTCAGTTTGATTAAGTGGTAAGGTATGACTTTTATCAGCCAGCTACTACTAAATTTATGCTTGAAAAGCATGATGACTTTAGAGCACTTGAATCTCCAGCTAGCATTTCATATAAGTCAGAGATTAGTTTCTTTCCCTTAAAGAAAATAAACTATTTTTGCCTTGACTCAAAGGGTATTAAACCTTAGCCTTACCAAGGAGAGTTAACTAACTTTCTCTGTATCCTGTAAATGTCCATGCAAAGTAATTTCTCTGTATCCAAATTCTATAGCTACCATTTTCTGTGGTAAATGGCCCATTTCAACATGGAGTAACATACAATGGTACCAAATTCTATGATCCTGTACATCTTTCCAACAGAAGACTATGAAAGTATTTCCACATAAATTCACAAAAAAATCCCTCACCCCTGAAACACTGATTTGTAGATACTGTAGTAATTAGCAGATAAGAGATGCCAACAAACAAAGTAGTTGAAGAACAAAGGTTAAACAATCTTGTACTTATTGAAAGGAAGAAGAATGGATTACATTTTGAAGACACATAGAAAATAACAATTAGAGGTTAGGTAATGAACTATATATTCTAAGCACAACTGCTTACAAATGCTTACACGTATTTTGATCTCTTAGTTCCTAATGCTCGAGACTTCCTTCTCTAAGAAGAAATTAAGTATTTCAAAACATTACTGGCTTTATAACCAAAGATTATAACATATTTCAATAGTATCTCCAATGAGATATTACCAAGCAAGCCCACCACATACCTTTGAGCTGTGTGTCATCTACTGCTTTATATTCTGTGCTCTTTATTGCAAGTTCTACACCATATCCAGATAAATACATTTTTCTGGAACTTGGTTTCTGTTTGATATTATGTTAACAGAACAAAAAATATCGCTTAAATAACTGTATTTATAGGAGATTAACAACATCTAACACTGTAACTTTAAAAAGTTATGGCAGTTAAATTCATCTTTCAGTTTAGGATTCAAAATACTAAATGCTACACAAAACAAATTACAAGAACCAAGACAAATTGACAGTCCATTGAGAAGGTGTGTAACAGACAGGAAGGACCTCCTTTATCTCCTGCAGACCACAAAAAGGCTGTGTCGAAATGGTAGTCCCTTCACATAATATTAGAAGTACTAGAACAGTCTTTCAGGACAAGGAGTAATGGCTTGAAGTTGAAAGAAGGGAGATTTAGCTATTAGAAAAAAATTCTTCACTATGATAAGTGGCACAGGTTGCCCAGGGAAGCTGTGGCTGTCCCATCCCTGGCAGTGTTCAAGGCCAGACTGGACAGGACCTTGACCAACCTGGTCTACCCTGTCCATGGCAGGGGGTTTGCATCTAGACGATCCTGAAGTTCCCTTCCAACCCAAACCACTCTACAATTAGAGGCAGACTTTGTAGCACCCTATACAATTACTGATGCCTTACAATTAATATTTTACATTGTTACTAATTTCTTTGTAATTTTGCCAGACTTTCAGGATGTCAGAAGGAAATCCTCTATTTCTGCATCAGACCAATTATTTAAAAAAGTTTTGATGAAAGCATTAATCACTTTGTGCAAGGAGGATTAAGAAAATGTATTAAAGTATAAGAACTAACCCCAGGTTGCTACTTATTAAAAACAACAAGTATTTCTAGCTGTGGAGTAGAAGTTTGACATTTAATAGCATAATTACTCAGGGCATAGTTATTTCTGAAAATGTGCCCTAATTTGCTCAAAATATATGAAAGGCCCCTTTCCAAAACACAATTTGCACACACATGGCAGCAATTTCTTAAAAGCCTTTCAGCTTTAGCTTGCAATTTGTAAGAATCCTTCTGTGTTAAGAATCCTCCAGCCCACAAGTGAAAACCCAGCAGGGCTGGAGGTTTTCCCAGCTGGTTCTCTACGCAAATCTATGCAGAGAGAACACTGCACTCAGTGATACTGGCAAAAAAACAACCCCAAAAACCAAACAGCAGAGAGACTGTACCTCTTCTGCTCTCAATGCTCCCTCTTCTGGTATTTAATGTAAAAAAGAAGGGAGAATTGTCTCAGTGGGAGCCAAGAATAAAATGGAGGTTGTGAGGAAGGTAGAAAAGAGAAGAGCAGTCTTGAAGAGAGAGAGGAAAAAGTCCAGGAAGGAAGGTAATCCGCATGGAGGGGGCGACCGCAGTGCATAAACTGGTCAGAGCAAGGAGACTGTAGGTATTTAATTAAAATAAGAGCACATAAAGGAACATAAAATTCAGTAAAAACTGTACCACACACAATTCAGAATTTAAGACTGGTTTCCCCAAATTCCCTACTTCATTACTGTAAGCAAGTAACTCAAAATCATCTGCAACCTATGAATCTCATGTCTCTGAAATATCTGTATTAGCCACACTATTTAAGAGCTGTACTTTGAAGACAAATTACTAAAACCTTCCAGTAACCAAAACTGTAGACCATATAGTTCCATGTACTGGTATTTGTCTTGTTCTGTTTCAGGGAGAAAATTAAGTAAAGAAAAACATTCTGAAGCATTATGTTTAAAATACTGACACTGTGCAATGCAGGCATCAAAAAATTGGTCAGTGATGTTGACTGTGATAGCCCATGCTGCTGTACTACAACGAACATAGATTATACCGAGAACACAGAAAATTAAAGTGCAATTAATCATTTTTAAACTTTATTTTCTATCCTATGTCCCATTTTTCTAATCCTTGTTACTAATATGCTGTCTCCTGCACAAAGATTCATCGAAGATCTCCATACAACATACAAAATCTAGACACACAATGCAAAAAGAGGTATTTCAAGACCAATTAGTGATGAAAACAGTGCTTGCATGCAGGATGAGGTAATATCATAATATTTTATTAGCTTCAAAGTTTGTATTAGGTGAATCACTTCACCTAGGAAGTTTTAGAATAAGAATATATATTGCATATGATTTAGGCAAATGTAAAAGTAAATGTAGAAAATGTGTTCTGCCAAAAACCAAGCAAAATAAAGACAGAATACTAACAGTTCACTGAATCAATGTTAATTGGAATTGCATACCTGAACATAATGCCGGAGAACATAAACAATTTCCTCCTTTTGTGCCTTCTCAGACAAAATCCGGTGGAATTTGACAAAGTCTTTCGTACCCATTTCTGCATAAAGAACAACCACTGGGCCATCCTCTTTGAGAGCTGGGAATTTATGATCTCCCTTAAAAAGATATGGTCTGGGTCTGGTTTTAAAACAAAGAATTGTGATACTATATATTCAGGAAAAAGAATGAAAACAGTGGCAGTTTTCCTACTTCATAATTGAAAAAATCTAGTAAGGGCTAAAAATATACAAGCCATGTTAAAATCAGCACATAATAATCATGATTGCTCACAAACTAACTTAGAACACCAAATTTGCAAATTAAAGTCTAAGAAACTGAAAAATCAGCATCAACCATAAATAATTTTATATATTTTATCAATCGCAACATAAAGAGCAAATGAAAAGCATAACACTTGGAGATTTGTGCAACAATCAGTTACAGCTTGAAGCTTTTAATTTAAATGATTCATTACATCTATTAGAGATGTACAAAGCAATCAGTGAGTAACTGAGTAGCAGAAGGATAATCACTGAAGTTTGAGACAGCTGCTAACACGCATGGAAACTAATTGGGGTTATATTTCTTTAACACCATCAAGCTCTGTTAATTTACCTAATTTTGCAAATTTTGACTACCTACTGTCCTCATTGAAAGCCACCACTAGACAAGTTATGCTTTCTATATCTGCAATGATTTCTTAAATGACTGTAAACATCTTTTGAATAAAACCTGGTGTTGTGGTTTAACAGCAATTACGTACCATGCAGCCACTTCCTCACTCACAACCCCAGCTGCGATGGGGAGGAGAATCAGAAAAAGGTAAAACCCATGGGTTGAGATAAGAACAGCTTAATAATTGAAATAAAGTAAAATAGTGTAATAACAGTATTAATTATTATTAGTAAAAAAAAAAAAAACTAAAAAAAAAAAAAAGAGAAAGGAATAAAGCCCAAGAAAGACAAGTGATGCACACTACAATTGCTCATCACCCACTGACCGATGCCCAGCCTGTGCCTGAGGAGAGATTGGCACCTCTCAGTCAATCACCCCCCAGTTTATACACTGGGCATGATGTGCTGTGGTATGGAATACCCCTTTGGCTAGTTTGAGTCAGGTGTCCTGTCTCTGCTTCCTCCTTGTGCCCCTCCTCACTGGCAGAGCGTGTGAAAATGAAAAGTCTTTGGTAAAGGGCAAGTGCTATTGAGAAACAACTAAAACATCAGTGTGTAATGAGCACTGTTCTCAGACTAAAGCCAAAACACAGCACTGTACCAGCTACTAGGATGAAGTTAACTATTCCATCCAGAACCAGGACATTTAGGAAAGACGGAAAAGGAACACAGGATATGGTTGAGTAATTTACTCAAGATGCTAATTTTTGATGAGTACACTTTTTCAAAATTGCCTTTGTATAGTCACACTTGGAAGACCAGTAAACTTGCTCCAAACCTCTCTGAGACAAGTTCAGAAACATTCATCCAACACACACTACAGAAATGTGTGTAGTAGATGATCACTGAAAAGTCATACTGGAAAGGCATGAGCAGAACACAACTTAGCAATATCTTCAGTATAAAATCATGGAATAATTTACACTGCAAAGGACCTTCGGAGGTCATCTGCTCCAAACCCTCACTCAAAGCAGAGCCAATTTGTATCAGGTTTCTCAGGGGCTCAACACCAACATCCTACGTAGACTGGCAGATATGCAATTAAAGATCACATCTGTAAGGCTGAGACAAAAGAAGGGGCCTGGTTTGAGAATTAACTTGGGTGCACATACCCATGCATCACAGAAGTATCAGACAAGCTTTCCTACTGTCATCACAGGACAAAGTGGACAAAGTAGGTGTCATCAGGGAGTCTGAAACAACACTTGAATGAGTAAGCTCTGTTCAAGAACTGACGATTTGCCACAGTGAAAGCATACATATGGGATGTGACTTGTGCAACTTCCTTCTCATATGCAGAGAGACTGCCATAGTCACTTACAGAAAGCTGAAAACCTACGTCAAGGAAGCTTCTCTTTTTTTAACTACTCACCTAGGTATAGCATAAGAATGACTCCTGTTTTCAGAAGATGGGTAGAAAGTGCTGCCAGGAACTTCTTGAACACGGACAGTCTCAAAGGAAACATTTTATACTACCATGAGCACACTTCACTAAAAATAATTAAGTGCTGCAGTGAAATAACACTCTATAGGGCTACCATAACAACCTTGTATTGCAGAATTAAAAGTGTTCAGCCCTTGTAAATCCAAGATAAGCCTCTGTTCCGTTTTAATTCAACAGTGAAGAGTAGTGAGTAGAAATTGACAGAGCTGAAAGCTAGTTCCTGCTATAAGAGATTCAGTCTCATGAGAAGGCTGCCTGAAAGGGAAGGAACAGCAGCTGGGCAGACAAAAGAAGAAAAGACTAAAAAAAACCCCTAAACATGTATGTGGAGCTCAGCACTCACTAACCGGTTACTAGGGTAGTACAGGCAACTATACACTTGCCTACATAACTGCCAATATGGGAAGCAGAAGGAATGCGATGGACAGCAGACATACATACTGACAAATCTTCTGAGGCACTCATAATTTTGAGCAAAACGTGACTCCTATCAGTGCTTCTGCTCTTGGCAGAAAAAGCCCTGTAAATCTTACTGTGTTCTGGGCAGTTAGCAAGATAAGCAATCTCAACCATTTAACAACAGATCTTTTGTCATATCCAGAGCCCTTGAGCAGCCCATTGCACCTCCATACAAAATACTTCCAATTAGAACCATGCAATGCATTACAGTAAAATCACAGTAGCTGCTGCATAAAGGTCTGGATGAAGCAAAACCTTGATCTTGACATGCAAACTACTAGGGTTCTCCTGAGTCCAAGTGCCTGAGACTTCCTGGATCTCAGGTTGAGCTGATGAATCTGCATAAAGTAATGCTGCAACCTCTTCTTTCTCTTTCAGTGAGATTTCAAACTGTTATCCCTAAAAATAGAACATTTCTAGTGTCCTCCTCTGATATGGGGAACTTTAAGACACAACTGAAAGCCTAACTTAAGTTGGCCTGGCTTAAGCGGAAGTCATGACAGACAGAAGACAGAAAAACAAAAAGTGAAACACAAAGGAAAACTGTTTCAAATAAAAAAGGGAATCAATAAAACAAAAATATCTCTTTTCATAAAAGCCACAGAGGAAGCAAATGGCTGGTTTAGAGGAATCAACAGTGAGATGGCACACTCTCATATGTCAGTTGTTCACCATATTGAAAAGGAAGAACAGGAGCCGAGCCCTATCTGTATCACCTAGGCTATACATCTTCAGCACAAGTGAAAAACATCTGCTACCCAGAGTACCACTGGAAATAATAATGGAAACAATTATCTGAAGGTGAATATGTTTTTCTCAAAGTCTAGCTCTGGGAACTGTAAATATTGGAGCTACTTTTGGGGTGGGGAGCAGAGGAAGTTTATCAAGATTTTGCCCCTGCAGCTCTAGAATATGAGTGGTGCACACAAAACGATCCAAAACACAAGAACAATTTCATAGAAAGAACTTCAGTTTTGTTGCAAGTTCTTGAAGTTAGTGATTTCTAGAAGCCTAACTCTTTCAATTCTGAATACTTCAGGGTTCTATTGTTTAGTATTGTGATTTTCCAGAATCTTGTAAATTTGGGCATAGTATGTCCAGAAAGTAGAATGTGATGAATCCAGTTAATGGCTTCAGAATAGTGATAAAACGTTAAGGTCTCATGATACCTTAATATATGATCAGAAGAATTCAACATCATTTTAAAGGCAAAAATATAATACAAATAATTTATGTTAGAATCTAAGAGACATGTTAAGCAGAATGTAATAGTCAAAAATAGGACATTGCAAACTAGAAGTGAAGTGTTTTTGCAAAAACCATGGCTATTGAATAAGTAAAAGACAATGATTTAGTAGGTTGTAATTCTGTCAGTGGACTTAGAAAATACCACAAATAACTCCTGTAGAACACAAAATTGTTTTCAGAAGTAATCATCCCTAAAGACACAAATTTATAGGCTTTCACTTTTTTTTTCCCAGTTTGTATTTGATAGAAAGTAAAATCCAAGAAATATGCCCTCCTATATCACCTTCCAATTCTACGTATCTCCATGAAGTGGTTGACAGTATGGACACTAATGTATATTATGGTGACTTTGACCACTCCAGGAAAAAAACCCCAACTCACCAACAAAAAATGTGACATACGGGTCTCGAAAAAATATAGATTATCAAAGTTTTGAAATAGAAATTAAACATTTTGCTTTCATTATTTTATTATTTGTTATTTTGATAGGTTCTACATATTTTACTTCACGGTATAAATTCACTCTGGACTGATGTTTGTTTCCACAGGACAAAGCCTGCAAAAATGCTTGACAGGTGCGAAGTCTAGCACAAGATGAGGAAAGGTTATGCCAGCTGAGGCAGACTCCTCTACCAAGCCCTTAAAATCCAGCAGCACTGACTACGCAGGAAAGTCTGTCAGCAGAGGTACTGTCTCAGATGCACTAATGATAAGTTTGTATAGAAAGTACACTAACTCAAACGTGACTATGCCATACCAGGGAAAAAAAATACAAAAATACCCATGTAGTTAAGAGGAGCAAAGCTCTATGATTGTAAAATCCTACTTGGATTCAGAAAAGGAGGCTCAGGAGATACCTTATCACTCTCTACAACTACCCAAAAGGAGGCTGTAGCAAGGTGGGTGTCAGTGTCTTTTCCCTAGTTACAACTACAGAATGGAGAGGAAGCAGCCTCAAGCTGTACCAGGGGAGGTTTAGATTGGATATTAAGAAAAATTTCTTCACCAAAAGAGTTGCCATGCATTGGAACAGGCTGCCCAGGGAAGTGGTGTAGTTGCCATCCCTGAAGGTGTTTGGGGGACATGTGGATGTGGCACTTAGGGACATGGTTTGGTGCTGGACTTGGCAGTGCCAGGGTAACAGTCAGACTCCATCTTAAAGGTCGTTTCCAAACTAAACGGTTCTATGATAATTGATGAATTCTCATAACAGTAAGTGTTCAAAATATTTCAAAACCAAAAGTAACTCTTAAAATAACATATACTCTAAATGGGTAAGTCTTTAAATATCCAGTAAACTGGGATTTATGGGCTTGGCATTTTCAAGTAAGTAGAACATGATTTCAAAATACCACAAGTATATACGCAATAATACTTTTTCAACTTCAGTAATCTATTTTTCCTCTTAAAACAAATCATTAAATTTACCTCTTAGTAGCCTTCTTCAGCAGCTTTTTTATTTCATTAGTCTTACAGGTGTGCTTCTCATGGATAACCACAAATGCACTGCAGCCTTCTGGTGGATGTTCATCAGCTGCAATCTAATATGTCAACAATTATACTCAACCAGAACGCTCTGATTGCACTTCAGCTTAAACCCACATCCCTTTGATTAAAATAACTGATCAGCTGTCATTGAGTTGTGTTTCTAATTAAGCTCATTCAAATCTGGCTACATGTGGAAAATATTAGAAGATTAAGACTTTATAACCTTTGTGAGAGGTAGTCTATCAAATGCAGTCATACTCCAGAAAATGTAAGTCCGTTTATGTTCTGTAAAAGCAGAGCTGAGAAACCTCCAAAAACTGAAATCATATGCTGTGCTCTGAGGCATTTTGCATTTTAGTCGCTATCAGCAATCATGTTGATGTACAAAGATTTGACTGCTAACCAAAAAAATCCCAAACAATTAATGCCAATTTTGGTTCTCTCTCCCTCCCACTTCACCCTCCTGCCTTTTTTTTTTAATTTTTAACTTTATTCAGCTATTCCCATGTAAAGCAGGAATCGTATGACTGCATTATCAATGACTCTAGATTCACAAGATGAAAGATAAAAATAAAAAGATACGAGCCCGAGATGATTACATTCCTCCAGAGAACACTTGCAAAACCGCCTAACTTTATTACAGCTTATTACCTTTTAGAAATACGGATTTCTCACTTTATCTTGAAGGTGGCATTGCTAAAAGGAGGAGGAGCAGTTTTAGGCTAGAGGCACACTGAAATTACGTCTTCACACTTTTGCACTAACAAACCAGGTACTTGATTACTCTTTCTTTCAACTTTTCAAATACTAAAATAATGAGAGATACAAGACGTCCACTAAATAACAAATATAAATTACTTGAAGCTACAGGAAATTTCCTACTTTGAAAATGTCTTTTTGAAAAGCAACACAAAAAATTCCCACAATCTGAGTTTTAACAGTGAACAATTCCAAAAATTCTGCCCTGAAAATGATGTTATCCGTATAATTAAATATGTATATTTGCATCTGTCAATATAACCAGCTTATTAAGCATCACTTTTATAAATGGTTCGCATTTGATTCCAAATACTGTTGGCATATATTTTACTGTAATAATGAACATCCTCTACTCTGCAGCCAAAATACTACATAAAATCATGAACCAAATATATCACATAATATAGTCACCTGCTGAAACATCTGAACAGTTGGAGCATATGCCCGTATTGAAAGTGCAAACTTCAGTAGATTGATTTGCAAATTGGATAAAAATTGTCCTGCTTTCTTCAGGATTAAATTGTAATAGGAATGCTCTGAATCTGTTGAATTAAAAGTAATAAAAAAGACAAATTTTTAGTATTTAGCCATAAATAATGTGACACATCTACCCATGATACATAATAGACAAATATTATGTTAGCACTGCTTGGCAGTTAAGTGTCTTGAACATTATCCACTGATAACTGTTTCCTTAACTACCAATTCAAAAGGCCAAATGCAACATAAATACAACAAAAGTAAGCGCAAAAGCACTAGTTAGCATCTAAATCATTTTTAGCAATATAAAAATCCTCTCAAGACAATAATGTGTCTCTGCAGACCCATACAGAACGTCTTGAATAGAACTTACTGATTTATTTTTACTTGTCAAGCTTATGCTAGCCTTTTAATGCAGATTCTGAAAGCTACTTACTTTCAAACAGTATTATCTTACAAATTGTTTCCTCATATTTAGTCTTGGAACACTCCAGCCATGCAACTTACATAAATAAAAATCTTCTAAAGGTGACATTCTTTAGGCTACTCTAACATAGCCTATTTCTTCCTTAAAGATACATGATAAACAAGAATGTGAAAGTGGATGTAACACGTGAAGCGGCTTCCCTCCTCCATGCATATCTTGCCTTCTCAAGGCCAAAATTAGGACTCCAAGTAACAAGGAAGGTGGACGATGTTTGGGAATGACAGAAGTGATAATAAAGAACCTTGGTTGAATATATGAGAAATAATTAGCATTCATTTCCTCTTTTAGAGAAAAATTCAAGTGAATATTCTCACGTAGCCCTTGGAGAGTGAGGCAAAGAAGCCTAATTAGAAACAAGCTGTAATACAGTTTCATCAGGTTATGAAAAAGACCTGTATCTGTTTAAGGAATAATGCTCACCAAAATTTTAAATCAAGCTGTATACACTGTATGATATGATATTCTTGAAAGCAAATTGGTCAAAGAACCAAAGCTGTGACTATATCAAGCACTGTGCACCATCCCTATTCCAGAGGTTGCTCTCCCACAGGAGGAACAGTTGAAACACGCATGAAGCAGTCCAGAACTACCAATTTATGCCTCCCCAAATCTATGCAGTCAGCATGTATTTTAATTGGTAGATACTATCAGGAAACTGCAGTGATTCATGATCTTTTCCACATGTAATTCAAATATTCTCTTATAAAGGTGAAAATTTGCAGCAAAGGAAAAGTGAGCTGAGGGGATGAACCATTCTAGCTGTCCAGCTTGAATTTATCTGTCAACACCTTATTCTAAGATGCTCCTGTTGTGAAAACGGAATGATCATCCCAGTAGGAAACCCCTTCAGGGGTCCAAAGTGGCACAAAACTTTTACACAGTATGAAAATAGTTTCCTGTGATTTAACCTGCCAGAATTTACCTGCCTCAGCTGCTGGAGATCTCACAGGTACTGATATCAAATGATGAGTGCAGCAATTTAAATTTCATTCCCACATCATGGCCTATGTTCCAGCAAAACATGAGACAATATGCAATAGCCATGCATGCCATAGTTCTGGAAATATCCATCAACTGCTCCCAGCAGTTCTGTATACAATTTTCATAACTAAGCATTTCCTATCCTGTCGCTTTCCTCTTTGCAGTCCCTAACCTTCTTTTGTTCATAGAGCCTCCTGGATCTCCTTTCTGCCTTTTCTTCCTTCTTAAAACTGATTCTCTAGAAAGGTTGAGTTTGCTGTAATTCACTAGAAAAAAAAAAAAGATCTATGACTACAAAAGGGTATCATCTGCATTTCCAGAAAGCTGCCTTTCCATAAATTGTGTATGATCATTACTGTCTAACATCACATTCAATGGATGAAAACCCCATCTCTTCTATGTTTTCTAAACCTACATATAGCCCTGGCAGAACTAAAATAAGATAAATTTGTCTTCACGCATTCCAAGCAGTGAATGTAAAAGACCTGGGAGTGGCAAATACTTCCAGATTGAAACATCTTTCCAATAACTATACTTTCAAGTTTTTTTCAAATTATCTCCACAAAAATAATCATAGAATACCAGGTTAGAAGGTACCTCAAAGATCATCTGGTGCAGCCTTTCTAGGCAAGCATGACCTAGACTACATGTCCCAGCACCATGACCAGTTGAATCTCAAAAGCGTCTAACGCTGGGGAATAAAAATTGGATCTGAAATTTCTGCCTCTCCACTCAGCCCCAAATAACATCCTATCGAACACAATGAACAGCTATTAAATATACAATTCTAAAGATATCGCCTCAGTAAAATATTTTTACCACAAGTCTTGAAATTCTTTGGCTTACAAATTCCAGCTCTGCTTTCACTGTTGTATATAAAACAGCTGATATTTTTGCTCTACAAGATGATTAAGATGATGACTTTAATAAAAGAAAAAGATAATTCATCATGTGCCTTCAAAAACGATGGTATAAGATATTGACAAGGTTACATTTATCAAACCATGCATCTACTCCTTCTACTTCAACTTACATTAACATTGCTGGCTTCATTGAGGCTACAACTGTACTTTAAACTTCAATAAGATAAATTAATAGACATCAAATGCTAAGCAATCCACCTAATGCAAAAACAATTTTTTAAAGTTTATTACATAGAGAGCTATGGTTTCAGTTTTGCCAATTATTTTCACATAGTATTTGCTCCTTGAAACTTGATAACTACTTGCCCTCCAGGCACATTTTAACATTGCACTCTATGCCGAAGAGCAGAAGTCATAGTAAATTTCTTTGGATGTTACAGGGAACCAGAGAAACAGATGCTTCTGGTCGTAAAATGCTGCATGGTAGCATATTATCGCTAAATTCATTAACGAAGTTGATTTAAAAATAAATAAATGAGACAACATTAATAGGATACAGCTCCAGACATCTGAACATGTGTATGACCTACGTATCTGTAAAATTCCATTCTAGCCAAGAGAGATATAGCCTAGCAGCCAACAAAATCTGAAGAGCTACGTAGCTCATTCTAAAGCAGCCTAAATGTCAGTTGAATAGCTCTCTCAACTCCTGTAGCTGAATCAGTTAGAGCAACTACAAGAACTGCACAGCTAGCTAAACAGACTCAAACATCAGCATTTACTATCTATCTGTGATACTGACCTTTACTTTCATTTTATGACCATCATCATTATTTTTAATCTATCTGTGATGCGAGATACTGCTGCATAGATGTGTGTATCTGAATCTATAGATCAGCTAGAGAACTGGAGATTCCAGGTAACAGCAGTTCAAGCAATCACTGGCCAGTCGAATCCCTATGACATTTAAGCAAGATGCCAGTGGAGAGGCAGCGCTTCATTTTATTGCATGATTATTATGGAAGTGCCATGCTTGTGAAACAAATTCCTCTTGAACCTTTAAGGTTGATACGTACATAAAAAATACTTATGTAATTTGGCTGTGAATAATGCATAGTCTTCTAGCTTGCAACAAATAATTTGCATGATTTTTGCATATGTGTAATATACTATTAGATATTTTCAGAGAAAACAGTTTCCCTATTAATATGTTTATGTTGGGGGTTTTATTTATTTATTTATTTAGGAAGGTTTTTAAAAATTTATTTAAGAGGCTGCTGAAAATTTAATATAGAAACTGAACCACTTGGGAAGACAGTGAACACTCATGTTATAATTAGTTGGTGGGAAACTGACTATTTACCTTCACTGTGTTCCTAAATTAACCTTCTGAAATATAAAAGCAGCAGCACATTTAAAAATACAACCTTCTGCATTTTGTAACTATGCTGTTTTTAATATGAAGGTTTTGTGGTTTTGATTTCCTTATAACATACATCAAAATACCATCATCTGCACTTCCAAATCTTCGACGAGCCTGGCAGAGGTATACTGCATATGAAGTAGACATACACAATGCTGTCTGTGCTACCTGAAGACCTCATTCTAATTTAATACAGTGTATCCCATACATAACTTTCAGATGTTTTCCACACTGTATAATCTCAATGATGCCCAAGTTGATTTGAGTTCATATTAAAGAAAATGGTGAAACAACCAAATACATCACCAGACTAAATGCTTTACCAAATTCCATGTCCATAGTTCCTACCAAATCCATTAAACTGTTACAAGTACCATAGCTAACCAGACCACCACTAGACCTAATTTGCTAAGGCTGAATATTTTAAATGAGCAAGTTAACAACAGATGTTGATCTGATTATTTTAAGTTTAAAATAACAAGTTTTGAGAACTGATAAGCAACAGATTGGAAATCGTCCAAGGAATGATTTAAAAGAATAAAGACTGTATCTGATTTTTTAAGCTTCCTTTTAGCTTTAATACTTCCTGACTCTTCTGAAATACTCAACAGTGGGTTGGGATACAAATCCATAATCCAATTCTCCTATAAACCCAATTTTCAGCTTCAGATCAAGTAATCCTTTACCTTCTATGTTTCTATTTAAAAACAACAATGCTTTTATTTTCCAGTTATCTATCCTGCCTACTCTTGATATGATCCAGAACAGAACTGAGAAGGCAATCACCCCAACCAATTTGCTTGTGTTGTTATTCCAGCCCTAATGCATCATGAACATCCCTCTGCATCAGTGTGTCTTGACATGCAACAGCTAAGACAGAACCCGTTCCATACCATCCAGAGAACCACCTTCTTCCCAGAACTATAGTGTTACACACCTGTACCATTGTACTACTCCAGTATTTCAGGATCAGTATTCTTCACTCTAGCTGACCATTTTATTGTAAATGTCTAATGCAGATTTCCCTACTGAAAGTGACTTAACTATTGCTAGATAAGTACGCTGCTATTTCGTATTTAGTACATTGACTTCAGTAAGATGCTCTTCAGTTGGAAGAATCAATATTGATGTGATTTTTGTCATTAAAAACCACTTCATTTTCCTGTAAAACGGAATCTTTCCCTCTCATCCTGTTCATAAAGAACACTGGTCTGGTTGTATAATCCTACCCCAACTATGAATTGACTTCTAGGAAAACCACTTCGTCACAGAATTTTGAGTTGTCCTCCATTATAAACATGTGAGTCTTTTGGCCATAATGATAAAAATACACATCAATTGCTTCATATGCTTAATTAAAGTACTATTTTAGTAGATTCTCAAGGTTCCCCCCACCAGCATTTAATACTTCATCAGCAAGACAGGCCATGCAAATCCCTCTGGTAATTTATTTATTCTCAGTCACACAGAGTTAATCCAAGTGAAGTAGGTAAAGCATGTAGCTAACAGCTAATTTCAACAGACATCTCTGTCACTAATAATAAATGTCACTAAAGCTTCAAATTCCTTGGGAAGTTGGTCCAAGCAGGCAGACAAGAGATGGCTGCTGATAAAAAACCCTGACACATCATCTAATACATCAGCCTTGTCTCAAGGTAATACCAACTGCATCTAAACCACTCATAGAAAAACAACCCAAAAAAGTAATTCAAGTCAAAAGTGACTTATGGAGGTCACCTCAACCAAACTTTTACTTAGAGGACATCTAATTTCAATGCTAGATTAGGCTGCTCAGGGCCTTGTTCAGCAGAGTTTTGAGTATCTCCAAGAACAGATTCCACAGCCTCCTTCCACAGGGTCAGCCTGTTCCAGTGTTTACCCAAGCCCACGGCAGAAACACTTTCCCTAGTATCTAACCAAAATTTCCGTGTTTCAACTTGTGCACATTTGCTTTTTTTTCATACTACTGCGTACCTTCATGAAAAGACTGTTTTCATCTTCTCTATAGCTTTCATTAGAAGTTGAAGATACAAGGTCTCTTCTTACTCCTCTCAGACTGAGTAAAACCCAGTTCTCCCACCCTTTCCTCAGAAGCCTGCTCCAGCCACTGTGGTCATCCTCTCCTAGACTTGCTCCGGTATGACTTCTCTTCCTTTTAACAGGGAGCCCAAACCTGGGCCCACTAGTCCAGAGGCTGTTTTACAAGTGGCATGCACAGTGGACTAACCAGTTTTCTTGACTTGCTGGCTACACTCTTGCTGATGCAGCCTAGCATGCAGTCAGCCTTCTGAGACATAAGAATTTAATGCAACTCACTGTTGAGAACTCCTGGCTGTGTTTCTCAAAAAAAACCCCTTGCTTTCTAGTCAGTCAGTGCCCAGGCTGCGCTGTTGCTGAGATTACCCCACATGCAGAAGTCTGTAAAATGTCTTTGCTGAACTTCCCAAAGTTTCAGCTGGCCTCTCTCTCCAGCCTGCCAAGGCTCCTCTAATGGCAGGTCTACCCTCCAGCTTCTCAATTTTCAGTTTTATATCATTCACAACCTTGTGGAGGGTGTAACTGTGCATTGACAAAGAACTTAAACAGCATTAGTCAACAGAACCTGCATCAACAAATGCTACTAGCACCTGACCACCAGTCAAATTCCATGCCTACTTCTATCTTCCGTGTCCTCATCCCCTTAACACAGAATGGCTCTGAGCAGCATTCACCACCCGTGCATACTGTTCTCAGTGGTTCTCTCTGAACCCAGAGATGAAAACTGAATCCCGTTTTCATCAGCTCGCAGTAATTTCCCCCCCCCCCAAACTGATATCCCACAACTATACTCAGTTCTTTGTACATCTCCTGCTTTTACTATGTCCTTTCTGAAGAAATAGAGAGGAAAATACAGAGAGATAGTAATGTAGAACATCATGCTTTACTCAACACAAATGTGCATCATGGAATCATAAGCGGCAAGATGTTTCTCATGTGGGTCCCTGTTCCTTTTCTAGCAATTTTTTGGGTATTGCTGAGCACTAAAACACTCTCCCTGACCTAGCCACATGGGCAACAGCATCTCTTTTTGATTTGTGTTCAGTAATTCACAACTGCTAATGAATGTTTTCCCTTAAGTCCTCCCTCCCATATACAGCTATGTTCTCACAACAAGGATTCAGTTCTGCCATCTCACTGCCATTTCCCACATGATCCTCCTACAATTTGTTAGCTTTTGGCTATTAATGCAACATTCAACTTACCCGAAGTCTCTTCTAGTGGTAGTGTTAGGTCCTCTCACTCATGCCTAAAAAGCTGTACTATTCTGAAGAGTAAAATGAAATAGCCTCTCCTTGTTTAGAAGCTTTTTTCACCTTGTTCACCTATCCATCTACCAAGTAGGTCTAATATTCACCAACCTGCTGTAAAGCCTGGTAGGTTTCCAAGTTTTTCATTACCATGGGCATTTCCAGTAAACTGCTTTCTCAGGCATCTTCTGAGGTGGCTCACTTATGCTTTGTTTGCTAGATTTTGTGCTTTGTTCTTCTCTGCAAACTTAATATTCTTCCGTTTAATCACGCAGGGTGTTTTTAATCTTATTTTGACAGTGATAAACACTTATTCTGAAACACCAATATTGACAACAGAAAGCAGTCTCTATGCCACCTGCAAGTACAAAACCTTTTTTTGGCCATTCTTTTCATTTTTACCTTTAGCTGGCATTCGCATTTTAGTTACTTGTGGGATTCTCTCCCCCTACAAACATCCATCTTACACAAAACATGAAGTCTGAATATCCCATAAGCTCTTGCTGAGTCATTCAAGAAGTATTTTTAATCTTTACACTTCTCTTCTATGTTGTAACAGTTCAGTCCATCACGTTTTCCCTGCTTTTAGAACTCCTATATAGGTAGAGCTGTCAGGGGAAAATATGCTACCGCTTTCTGAAAGAAAACTACCTAGTCAGCAGTAGTGGAAGAGTTAGGCTTTACCTGACTGGAACTAGTTAATGTGTTAGCTTGATGTTTAAAAGTTAGATACAGTGCAAGATTATATATTAAAGCTAGCATGCTGTTTAACTTACCTCCTTGCTTATAAACTGTTAATTCTCGTACAGTTTCCAAGAACTGCCAAAACTTCTCATTACCATCTTCTGCAATAAATTCACTGTTTAAAAATAAAAATGAATTGTCCATAGCTTGCCTTTGTCCAAAGATGTACCACAGCAAAACTTCAGTTGTTCAAAATAACAAATGCCCAGCAACAACCAA
Source organism: Nestor notabilis (assembly GCF_000696875.1). Lineage (NCBI taxonomy): Eukaryota > Metazoa > Chordata > Aves > Psittaciformes > Psittacidae > Nestor > Nestor notabilis. The sequence goes on along the minus strand of NW_009916758.1, from coordinate 1,653 downwards.
GTGTTAAATATCTGATGACCATCTAACATCCCTGTAGCACAGAACAGTGAACAGGGGTGTATTTTGAACAAAATACTTCCAATCTGAACTCAACAATCAGAGCTGTGAAGCAAGCAAACTATCCTCTGGTACAGAAATAAAGATAATTTTGCACTTTATTTTTCCACAGATATTCCAATGTAGTTAAAAATAAAATCAATTCAGTGCACAAACTTTATTTAATAGTGGCTAAATACAAAAATGATAACACACACTCAAGTGATAGGTTTTAGTTAAATTACAGGCTGTTATCAATGTCTATTTTGCTCTGCAGGGGAGGTCCTTAATCTCTGTAACACTTTCAAAAATTGGTTAATCCTTACAAAGCACAAAAGGTAAGGTTTGCTTTATTCCAAATCCCATTCTTCCATTTACTCGTAACACTTTTTAGTTTTGTGGTTTTTCTTAAGGGAATGCCAGTTGCTTTTCTTCCCCTCCTTCAGTCTGCCAAAAAGATCAACTTGCTCTCATGGGCGTATTGTTTCCTAATCTTTATTTTGGAAGTTTGCCACTCCTTTGATTACAGAAGCTTGCAGTTCTCCCTTTCATGGGAGTTCTCCAAACAGCAGCAAATAAGTTTAAAAATCAAATCAAAAGGATTTTAAACCAAACTGGCAGAGGAGCCACAAACACATAATACTGGAAAATATTTTCACTTCCTATTTTGAAATCACAGACTCATAGAGTAGTTTGGGTTGGAAGGGACCTTCAAAGGTCATCTAGTCCAATCTCCCCGCAATGAGCAGGGACATCTTGAACTAGATCAGGTTGACCAGAACCACATCCAGCCTGGCCTTGAATGTCTCCACGGACGGTGCATCCACCACCTTTCTAGGCAACCTGCTCCAGTGTTCTACCACCCTCATTGTAAAACACTTCTTCCTCATGTCCAGCCTGAATCTCCCCTCTGTTAGTTTAAAACCATCACACCCCTCTTCCTATCACAACAGGCCCTGATAAAAGTATCTCCCCATCTTTCTTAGAGGCCCTTCTTAAGGCCACAATAAGGTCTTCCTGGAGCCTTCTCCAGTCTGAACATCCCTAGCTCTCTCAGCCTGTCTCCAGAGGAGATGTGCTCCATCCTCCGATCATTCTTGTGGCCCTTCTCTGGACCCTCTCCAACAGGTACTATCTTTTCTACAGTGAGGACTCCAGAACAGGATGCAGTATTCCAGGTGGGGTTTACCACTACAGTTTCACATCTTCACTAGTAATTTTATATATACTTATTTTATCAGTGGGTGAAAGTAAACTAATTCAGGCGAGACAAAGAAATACTGTTACTCAGTGGAACATAGCAACTGTGCAGACTGGCCCACTGCATCTCCTCCTCAGGTTAAATGCAAAGCAATTTAAACATCACACTTAAAACGTGGGAAAGCCTGCCAGCACTAGCCATTGCACTTTAAAACTGGAGAAAACAATTAAGCCTGATACCAAAGGACTTGTTCAAAACAACCTCTGAGAGAGAAAGAGGGGAAGGAATCGCAGCCACCCCTTTGTAACAGCCCACCTTCCCTCTCAGCCCGCGCAGCAGAGAGAAGACAGGGCCCCTCCCTCCTCCTGTCCCTTCAGCCCCCCAAGAGACAGCCAGGGGCGGTATCGCCGCTCCTC
>NW_009916757.1:0-18230 GCF_000696875.1 Nestor notabilis | reverse complement strand
TGGTGGACAGTGGCTGAGCAACTTCATTCACCAGGTCCTTCAGGACCCATGGATGGATTTCATCAGGTCCCACGGACCTGTGCATGTTCAGGTTCTTAAGATGGTCTCAAACCCGATCCTCTCCTACAGTGGGCCTAAGGTCTTCATTCTCACAGTCCCTGCATCTGCCTTCCAAGACTTGGGTGGTGTGGTCTGAGCATTTGCTAGTGAAGACTGAGGCAAGGAAGTCATTAAGAATGTCAGCCTTCTCCAAATCCAGGGTAGCCAGTTCTCCTGATAGAGTCCGGGGAGGGCCCGCGTTGTCCCTAGTCTGTCTTTTATTTGCTATGTACCTATAGAAATCTGAGATAAAATCAAAGTTCTAGAATTTCTCTGTAAAAGAAACATGCAATTCCTGCCTGCTGAGCAAGCTTTATCCTTTGTGTGGCAGTAGTTAGATCTGCCCTGTCCAGAATTCTTCCTCTGTGTTGTATTGCCTTCAACTACCATCACATGGCCAAGATCCCCAACTCTTCCTGAGAATGGTATACCACATCCACCTGAAACTCCAGAGCTTGTTACATTATTACTTGCCTATGTAGAAAACAGCAGGAAGAATATCAGAAAACCTAAGTGTGTTCCTTTAAAAAAAAACTGACTGTACTAAGCACAGTTCAGCTCCAATGACATAGTAAGATCCAAAACCTCTATCCTTCTACCAGGTGAAAAAGGCAAAGTCCTACATTATATCATTTCCAAGCCCAGCTGTTGAGAATACCTGAAATGGGAGATGGGCAGATGAACCACTAAATTGCTCACCTGCTTGCCAACACACAGGCTGTCTTCCCTTTTGAAGTTCATCTATCAACTTTTCACATTTCTGTTCCCTATCCTATCATTGCTCAGTTCTGTAACAACCTCTTCTATAAACGCTGTTAAATGACAAACACAGCTAGGAAATAAAATACGAAACATATACAAATTATATATGCATAGTTTCATAATGAGCATCTATGAAGAAAGCACAGTTCTTAGCAGAGTGGATTTAAAGACAGTCCACAAAGTCAAAGCCAATCCTACAAAGTTCTGTCTTTCTGCTGCCTTTCACTTCTTTCTTACTGTATTCTTTTTTTTTTTTTTTCTTTGTCATAGAGCAATAAGGTCAACTCAGCAAGCCCAGCTGTCTACACACTGGTTACTAGCTGAGGCTATGCGTTTGATGTTGGGTTTGGGATCTGATTTACTATATATTTCACTAAAGACATTTTAAGGTACTGCATTTTTTCAGCTAGTAAATAAAAAGAGATGATCCATGTTTTTCAAAGAATAGACATGTTTCCCACACTCACGATGGTTCTTATTGACTGAAATATAATTCAGACAGCACTTGAGAAGAACTGACTTTCTGAAATCCCCACCATCCCCACAGAGGTGCATTGGTCCAATTTGAAACAGATATTTCTGTTCCTGGTTTTATTCAGTTTTCAGATGCTACTCATTTTAGTGCATCTTCTTTTGCAAATCCCGGACTAAAAAGAAATACTGTAAGTGTACAAGTCAATGCTGTTTGAAGAGAATGTATTGTAAAATTATCTCCACGTCCTTTTACGCTATAGAAGTGCTGACAGCACTTTGATGTGGAAAGGATGAGATACAGTAATATGAGGGCTTGCTATGAAAGGAATGACATGCTTTAAGCTGGAACTAAACAGAGGAACACACAGAGTAATGACAGCTTCACACAACATCTAATTTGATTCCTTCTTTGGACCACAGTAGAATCATTAAACCACAGCCATCTGCTAATGAGTAGAAAGGCTTCTGAACAGAGGTCACCTCTCTCCCACATTTTGTAAAATTCACTCTACCCCAGTTATAAAACCTAAAACCATCCATTATCTTCTTTCCTTCCACAACCTTTTCTCTTTGGCGAGTTTACTGTTACACAGAAATCAAATCAAGAAACGGGAAAATTAGTGCCTTCATTTGCAGTTGAAATTACTTCTAATTTAAAATAGAAATTTATCCTATAGATGGGGAAATTGGTTACAAATATTGCTAAAAAAAAAAAAAAAAAAAAAAAAAAAACAAAAATAACCCAACAGAAAAACAGACCTCCTCTCCCACAGACACACACTCTAACTAAATAATAATTTCAAGCAGGAGTAACAGTACATATGCGCTTGCAGATCATTGCTCCACCAGCAAGTGACGGGCTGTGTGGGATCACGTTTTGGTATTGTCAGTTCAAGCTGGCAAATGTTGACTACAGTTGTCAGGGGCAAGAAATTTCAAGAGAAACTATTTACTGCACTGGGAAATGAAATGTTGTACTCATGAATACACCTGTTCAAGTTTCTTATTTGACTGGGTTAACAATAAAAAGAACAAACTTCCAGTTAAAGACAAATGCTGAATTTTAAATGCTGGAAAATAAATGCATCAGGTTATTTTCATAACTTGTGTTAGATAGTGAAACATTTCCTAAAGCTCAGAAATGTGTCATATTATTAATCAGAACAAAATAAATTCACTGAATTGCAGATAATGCACTGAATGTCTAGTGAAAAGGCATGCTGATTAGAAGTACTACAACTTTCCTGTGCTTATATCAAGCACAAAACACAAGCAAATCACCCCGAAGTGTCTGTAACTAACACAAGGCACCTAAACATTTAAACAGTACTTCTTCAATTTTATCAGAGTAGAGTTTATTCTTCTACCTGAGGTACCATGCTGTGAGGCAATCAGACTGGAAAAATGAGATGGGTGGTGTCAAAGCTATGAAGTTCCATAAAATAGTGATTAAGAGAGTAGATCTTTATTTCCATTTATTTGAGAAGCCAGTATAGACTTTAAAAGATTGCTTACATAGATGCATTTGACAGATAAATTACCGCATGCTTCTTTTATTATTATTAGGAAACTAATTAGTTGTAATTCTACTACAACAAGGCATAATTATTAGATGCAGTGAGATAAAGAATGGACACACTCTGTGATCCAAAATCAGTTTATAATTCCATACAAAAATATATAGTGAATGTGCAATGAAGCTGAGGGAAGCTGCAGTATCTAAACATCTCCTATGCAGAGAAAGAAGATACATGTCACACAGTTAAGCTTAATTTTGGTGTTGCCCCATGACTGAGAGCGTGGTTTGTTCTTTGTAAGTTGGGAGTATCTAGAAATGTTACGATTTAGTTCTTGTATGTGTTTTTTATAGTACTTTCTTATCTTTGTTCACACAGATCTGTACAACTCAGAAATAACCACATTCTGGCCTTCTGCACACTTGATCTGAGTAACATCATCTAGTTTACTGCATTACTGCTCTAGCACAGACCTTATCACATCACAAGCCTTTTACACCTATTTATCTGTCTGAAATTCTCTGTATAGTGGCCAGGTAGAGTTCAAAGTACTGGCTTTGACTTCTAAAGCTTTCAGTGGCCTAGAATCTGGATGGAAATCACCTGTTGTTTAAATTGAGATAACCTGAGAAAACTAGATCACTCTGCTGAAGAGAGCTATTAGCAGGCTATTTTGGGAGACCATGCCTACTATTTGTATTTCCTGCTTCTGTGGCAGATGAAATCCTGAGCTGTTCCTGTGACGGATTTGAAAATTATTTAAAGCAATTATTTTCATAGGTACTTTTTAAAACTTCACTTACAAATTTCTACTTAGGGCCAACCTATGCAATGAGATGGCAAGGAAGACATAGAATTACCCAAAATTCTGTTGGTGGTCAATTTTTTTTCAGGGTTAGACAATATTAGGGTATCAGGATAGCATAAGAAATATTGGAGGGGAAAAGATTTTGTTTGTGGAGGAGGCAGCTGCCTTGAACCGGCAGTGAGTAAAAAGGAGTGTGAACAAAGCAAGGGGGTCACCAGCTCAGAAAGTGGCAGAGGACCCTGCTGAAGCCAGAAGGTGCCTCAGCTGGGCAGTGGAAAATCAGCTGAAGTGCATGAATGTGTGACTTTGATAGCCTTGCATTTACACAGCCCCTGCTCCTCAGTTTTGGTGTGAAATAGCCTGTACTGCTAAACATCACAGCATGCTGCAAAGCTCATCTGTCAGTGACTGCGATATATGAGACTGATGAGAAGACTGTCTGCCAGGACAGGGAGTTCTTCCTTCCCATTTCATGGATTTTAATTTGTCACTGCTGTACAGGGTAACTGCTGTGTGGGGCAGATCCTGTTACCTTTCATTTTAAATTATTTTGAAATAGTTTTCATCGGTGTGGAGTTCATTGATAGGAATCTTTTTCTTGCTTTTCTTTCTGGTAAGATCTGTTACCCCATGAGAAGACCAACCATTACGGAGAAATAAGGGGCCATGCCTACTTCTGCTGGCTATTCCTCTCACAAACCCAACCTCAGCCCACCAGCTACAATTTCCAGTCCTTTTCTCTCCCTTTCTTTTATTTTGCCACTCCCAGCAATGAGCCAAATGTTTAGTGCCCATGCAAAACTTGTAGCATTACTCTGATAGACATCCTTTTACTTAACCATAAAAATTGCTACTTTTCCTTAGATAACTACATCATTATATTATCAAGCAGCCAGATTAGACTGGGTATCATCTTTCCTGGGAAGATCCACAGTCCTAATTGTCCTGTCTGTATATGGTGAGTAATCTGCATACAGTTTTGGATTATAATCAAATACAATTACAATGCTAGTTTGCAGACTGAAGCCAGTGATTAATTTTCCCCCAAACCCACCCTTTTCTTTCTATTTTACTAATGACTTTTCTTGTGCTCTCTGCTGCTAATAGTAGATTAAATTCAGTTCTACACTGCATGTAATGATTAATGGAGGGATTTTTCCCTTTCTGTTTTCCAGCCGTCTTTTTCTCTCTTACCCTTCCCCTCTCCCTCATACCTCATTGACATGAGGCCTCATTGAATGTAAAGCCTCATTGACAGATAAACAGACATGTTTTCCTTTCTGAATTTTTCTTCAAAAAATTCCTGCATTGAGGATGATGAATCTACTAGATGCTGCGATGATGATTCCTCAGTTTTTCAACAGTCACAATGCTGTCAACTAATTGTTATGTATTGCTCAGAAAAAGTAGGGATGACTCTCAACTCTTTAAAAATCTGCCTCTGTGAGATTTAGGGGATATTCATGATTATTTTCATGTGTATTGCATGTAGTTTAGGAAAAATGCCTAATAGGCTTGTTATTTTTATTTTATAACTCTGCTGTAGCTAAAGCTCTTCCTTGTTGACTCTCTTTGTTCTTCTTCACTTCATGCCATCTTTCTTCTCTGCTTATCCACACAAACAAATAAGGAGTGCTTGCTGCTGCCTCCTGGACCACTGCCAGCTGTTCTGATGTCAACCGGCAAAAGACAAAACCAACCCAGCAATAAAGAAACTCACTAAGTAGCAATGCTCTGCAGCCTTAGCAGGCAAGCGCATCCTCCCCTTCAGAGTGCCAGCAAATGTCCTCTGCAGGCAGAGGTCTCCAAGAAGAATTTAGTCTTTCAGTTAACTTTCTATTATTGGGCATAAAATAAGAAAACCAAAATAAACTGTCTTTTGACTGTCCTTCAAACTAATATCTCTTGTTGTGATGCCTGGCAGATTTTTTAATGTCTAGAGGTTAATATACTGGTGAATTGTTAATTGACTTAACTTTCTTAAACTGCCCTTTCCTAAATAAAGGCTCTTGGGGGCACTGTTTCATTACGAAAAGAAGAGAGAAAAATGGAAAAAAAAGATGCTTCTCTTCTTAGAATTTAATTTCCCACATTGATACACAGTGATACTATAGAGAACGACACAAAAGTGATAGAAACATTATCAGTACATTTTGGAGCTATGGAAACTACTTAGTGTCAAAAATGAGTAACTGCATTCAAGGTAATTCATAACTGGAGCTGAAAAGCAGTGGAACAATATATTAGGGAACTTACAAAAGGATTTCCAGAATAGCTATAGGTAGTAGGTAGGGGGGAAAACCCATATTGTTGCTAACAACTGGTATAGAGGAAAACAACAACAGCTATTTGATTAGGTAGGGAAAAAATAGGAATATCTTTTAATTCCTAGAGAATCCATCCCTGAAAGAAGAAATTCTGAACACCAATTGATTAACAAGACATTCTTCTTTTTATTGTTATACAAGCAAATTACCTATGATCCAGTGCTTAGAAAAACAGAACAAAAGCCCTAACCATCCAATACCTACTAATGCACACTGGCAGGAGCACACGCCAAAAAGAAAATCAAATCGGGTTTTTCAGGAAACATTCATGTCCAAAACCAGGCTATCTTCAAATTTTAAGATTATATCAAATGAGATTTTTTTCAAGTATATCTACAGAGCAAACCCATTTTATAGCTGAGTCATGGTAGTTGTACAGGATGCCTCATCCAAGTAAGAGTTAAGGAACATGTTTTTATAAATGTTAGTAATTCTTTTTTTACCTGTGCTCTTTTTTAGAACTACTAAATCTTAAATGTACTGAATGGGATGAGTATCTGTGCTTATTTCTAGCTCTGTTAATTGAGGAGGCTGGCTGTCCTTGCTTTAACCTACTTTCTCTGCTGAAGTCATTTTGCCTCATAAGCCCCATGGAGATTTGAGACACAAAGCCAGTTTATTTCTACAGCAGTCCCACTTTGTTCAGAAATACTGCCAAAGGCTTATTTGGAAACCCTTCTCATAGGAAACAGGAACATTTGGTACTTTGCAAAGACCGTAAGGACTCAACTCAAAATAGAAAGTACAGTTGCCAACCATAAAATGAGTATACTGCCTCCCTTCAAATTTAACATCTGAGGAGACAGTCCACTAAAACCAAAAAATACTAATATTAAATAGGTATTAAAACATGGCGTAACTCTAAGTATTGCCATGACTACTGGTTAATAGCTTGACAGTTATTATATATGACATTTTCTGATATAGACTTTACTACACATTCTGTAACAAAATGTTAAAGAAAATTACTATTTTTCTGTACAAGGTCATGCAGCATTTTATGCCTGAAAATGTAGACGTCTTTTCACCATGGTCGAAAAGGAGGGACATTCACAAGCGTATATTTTGAATAAAAAAAAAAAAAGAAATCTCAAATTTTTACAAATTTGTAAAAAATTAAAGCATGTGTGGGTACACTGGAATGCCTCCTGGTAAGCAGGATGCAGAGGTGACTGATAGAGTGGGCCGCCTGGATCCAGACAGGTTTTTTGTTAGCTATCTTCTTCATGACTTTGTGCTTCAAAAGAGAACCATGTTGTTATTTCACATGATCCTCCCCACAGCGAGGATGAAATCTATTTGTCCAGAAGGGCTCCTGGAAAGCTGACAGGTTTTTGTCGGTGTTAACTGCAGTCACAGTGTCCCCAGAAGTTGTATAAAGTAGATACTTTACCAGTAATAGGGGACACCAGAGTATAACCACACCAGCAGCTGAGCAGCTGAATTTCCCATCCCGGGTAGCTGAAAGTACCTGTGCATGGCCACAGTGGTGCAAGGAGAGGACAGTGCGTGGGGCTAGAATTTAACCCTGCAGGGGAAAATAATAAATCTCTTCCTTGAGTGCACTGGGATTCTGCCCTTCAGAAGATCCCACCCATGTGATCATGCAGTCTGTTTCTGTTTAGACCATACAGCAAGTCTGTTCTGGTATTCTTATTAATATTTTTTATTTGTTATTTATAGGAGGTCTTAATCAAAACAATAACACAATTAGTTTGGCATTACACCATTAGCTGTGCCCTGGTGCTTGCAGGTCTTCTGATCTGCAGGCCATAATGATAAGTAAATCATCAAATAACAATAAAGTATTCTATAAAGTTGCTATATCGCAGCCCTTTGGAGAATTACAGCCATATGCCATAGGAAAACCAGTGCCCATTTTTAGCACAAGCAACACCAAGATACAAATCACATCACACAGAGTCAGAGTTAATTAAGTCAGGCACCTACTGTTTGCCTATAGTTTGCAATAGCTGTTAATTTGAAGGTCTGCTATAGCACTAAGGAAAGATAATTAGCAAAGGCAGCATTTCATGACACAATGAATGCATTTCCAAAAGGGCTTGTTATGGTGACTTCTTCTGGATAACACTGCTCTCAGTAAAATTTTTTATAATATACTATAGTAATTTAAAAGGAAAAAAAATGTTAAGAGATCTTACATCTGTCTCTAGGTAAAATGGAAATAGGCCAAGAGATCTCACAGTTGAATACACAGTGTGCAAAACCACACTACTGCTCGTAAAACTATCAAAGGAGCATCAATGTTTTGGCATTTGCTTTCATTATCTTGAACATGCCATTTTGCAAATTTCTATAGAATTGGGTTTAACTATATATATTTTAAACATGACAGAAGCACTATATTTTGTTTGAAATCATATTGAATTACATACATGCTGTCACAGTCACTCCAATATCATTGTTTTAATCTACTAGGTGCATCTCTATTTATTAACTGAAATATCTTCTTTTCTAGATTGAAGTGCTAACTCTCCCATTACAACAGCTTCTTCCACCAGCAGAACTTTCGATCTAGGAAGAAGACAACAAGTCTTCTGGGTAGGAATAAAGAACAATTGCTGTGACATGAACTATGACTAAAAAGATTAAAATAAGAGACAGGAGACAGCATTAAGGCTCTGCAAGGATAGACCTCACAGAGACAGACCAGCTACAATCACAAGCCAGGGAAGACCCTTGGATCGTTTTCACCCTGAGCACAAATATTGATCTGACACAGTAAAAAGTTGCACTTCAGTATAACTAAAATTTATCACTTCCAAGAAAACAATATTGGCATCACATTTTGCACAAAACCCAGTACTGCAACACTAGTTGGCTGCTTTACAGGAATTAAATATTTTAATACTATTAAATATTTTAATACAAATATGCTTAACTTTAGAATTTTTTACTTTTCTTATTACTTGTACTCTCCTGCCTTTATTTTTTCAATTATGTTACTGTTTTGCGTATAATAAAGTTATTTGTGAAATGCTTCGGGGGTCTTTCCAGCTTTGTTATGTGTTTAAACTCTGAATAAAATATTTTCAAACAACCTAAGTTTTTCAGTCTCTGTTGAGATGAACTCATATAGACAGATGTACTGCAAGATCCAGGAGATCCAAGGGGTACTCAATGTCCTACCAACATCTGGATGTTCTATCATAAGATTTATCAAGAAAATGAAGAAATTTAGAAGTAATTAATACACACATTTTTAACATTTCAGGTCCACAGGGCAAACTATATATAATCAGGTCCTTTCCAGTATATTATGATGTACCATCTACCCTGATGTATTTATGCTGTAATCTCACAAGATTCATTGCAAGAAGTCACTAGCTCCAGACAGTACCTTTCCCTCATAATTGCAGAAGAGATGAAAGATGGGTACAACATCCAAATGCCAGCTCAGTAGTTAAGAAATAGTTATCCTAATTTGTCCTTTAGTTAAAGGTTTGAAAGGCTGCTTCTGCTTGGTCAAATAATCATAAGCATACAACAGAAAAGTGACAGAGGAACAGGGGAGTTTTTTGTGGTTTGTTTTGTTTTCTTTTAACTTGTGAAAGATAAACTATGGGAAGAACATATTTTCCATTACTAGCTTGGAAAAGCAAAGTTGGAGAATCTAGCCATTTTTAGAAGCATGTAACCATTAAATGACTGATCCTTAATACAGGACAAAATTTAGATGGAATTTCCAGTATGGATGGAATATTCTTGTTTCTGATATCTTTATAGTCATGTTCCTTTTCTAGTTGAAAAGTAAAATTTGAGTAAAATTATATATCAAGATTTCAGTAAGAGAAGGATTACATCATATACGCTTTGTACACTTAGCAAAGAATGTGAACACAAACTCCTGAACCACTAACCAGCACATTATACAATACAGTCACTGGTTTGATGCAGGTAGGGCAAACAACAAGTGCATTCATCATACCCTGTCCTACAGTTTCTGGACCCAAACCCATCTGCTGGGACTGAATGTCATGTCCCCATGAGTAAAAAAGACTTTTTCATGCCAGTCTGCATTTCCTGTGCCCTCCTTTTCTGAATAATATGCTTGGGGTGTGTATTACTTTAGGGGTAGAAGGTGCCTGAAGGGACAGGAATTGTTTCCAGTCCCAGAAGCTGATTGCAGAAGAGCATTGCTGCAAAATTAAAAGAAAGAAAACCTTAGCATATAGACTATGCTCCTGCTTTAAACAGGAGCTGAGTAGATTTTTGACTACTATGAGAAGCAGCTGAGAGATTGCCATTAAAAATAATAGAAAACATATGTGATGTGTTTTCACACAGTGGAAAATGTGTCGAAGTTCCACATGCAATCATCCCTACCCACTGAGCTCATTGGGATAGCTTTGCTTTGATGAGGTATCAAAACCAGCTAGGAGTCTGCTAGCGGTGTCTTGGAAAAAATAAAATTTGGGATGGAGTGTTGTGAATGTCACCCATTTAAGGTACCAAGTTACCATTGTAAATCCATGATCTTCTAGCATGTATTAAAATGTAATGGTGATGGGACTTCATAGCATAGATATTAGATCCCTCTGAAAAAGTAGTGCATACATGATGTAAGAGCTTTCTTCTTTCTTTCCCTCTCTCTCACATATTGCTTCTTAACACCCTGTAGCAAGATTACTGCTGCTTCAAAAAAAGGTAGCAGAAGGGACTGCATGGTCACATCCCATTCCACTACCAAATGAGTTCAGCTGTGTTGCCTCAGACCTCCTTTGCTGCCTAGGCTCGGCTTGCTTATCTGACCTTATACTGAAACTGCAGTAGTTGATGTGATTTCTTGTCTCAGCTGAGGTGTAGAGCAATATCCTATGGCTGACACACTCTAACAGCTATCTGGAAATACAGTTTGAGCCTTGCGCAAAATTTTAATTCTACAGCATGCCAGTCTCAAGTCCATCATTCTGTGGTTAATTAAGCAACATTAACTGCAAAGAATCAGCGACTAAAATAAAGTATTGGGGCAGGTATGGTTGTTTGTCCAGCACTATTAGATACTTTCAGTGAGCTTCTAGATACACACCTTTATTGCTCATTTGTAGACGACTCGGAGATGATGGAGCTACAGCTGCTTACGCCAGGAGAGGTGCCAGTCCAGGGAGTGCAGCATGTGGATGATTTTGTAACTTGTAACATTTCAAGCACAATGAGAAAAACTGCCATGGGAAAACAACATGACTAAAACTGTATTTCCTGTGGCTTACTAATGGAGTATTCACACACAACATTAAGCTGATGAATATGAATTTGTTGGACATATTATCCTTTCTCCCTTTCTGCAGTTTTCAAAGATTGTAATTATGGTTGGCTTAATTGCTATTAGTCTCAGTTGAATTGTCACTGCGTTCAGCACTTTCAGCGTGCAGAAATTTATATTTTAAATTTGCCTTATCTGAAGGCACAACTTCTCATGTTGATTTAATTTTGTATGAATTGGGTGTTATTGTATTTCAAGGTCTGATCTATCATTGTACTCACTTAAGAAAAAGAGAAGGATTTTATGTTCATTATTGCTGTCCTAAATATACAAAAAGCTACTTGCTATGAGTTAATACAGATACCAGGAGCAATGTGATCCTGCTAGCCCATCCATAACACTGTGCTAACATAATGAAACAAGTTGTATCGGATAGCACAGATTTCTACTTAGTGTGGCTATATTGTTTTTGGTACCAGAACTAGCTCATTTAGAATTAACTTAGCTCATTTATCTCCATGTCACTTGCACTGTGCAGTAGACATGCCCTGAAGTAACTCAGAAATACATATAAACCCATATAAAGTAGTCTCCAAAGACCTATAATTAGAGCACTCATGCATTTTCTTCCAGATGTGTTTGTTTAGTAATATTCATTAGTTACTTTCGCTTTTATGCATTTTACTGGAACTGGGGGGGTCAAGTTTCAGTACAGGGTTGAACAGAGTCGTGACAGACTTGGACTGGTTCCACTGGGTGCTGTTACCTGGGGACCTGCTCTTTGCACATGGGGGGCATCTCTGTGAGGTCACTGGGGTTAGTCATGCATACATATAGGACTAATGATCGAGTATATGTGATGATTGATTATATGTTTCTTTAGGGTTTTTTGGGGTTGAGGGGTTTTTTTCTTGTTTGCTTCTTGTGTGCTTTTTTCCTTTGTTTTGTTGGGGGGGTTGCTTGCTTGTTTTTTGGGTTTGGGTTTTGTTTTTTTTTTTCCCCCAGACTCCAAAATCATACTCCTTTCCAATTTCATGAATTTACTTCAGACTGAGCTAGAGATACAAAATCCTAGCCATCTCTTACGTTTACAAACTAGCTGCATGGCTCCTGCAGGGTGATAAGGATTGCTGCAGTTAGATGCTTCATATGCCACAACCACAAAGCCCCACATGCTAAGCAAGAAGCCGTGCAAGACACACCGAACAAGGGGATGCACCCAAATTCCTCCTGGTCTCTAGAAGTCAGAAACCACCTGGGGATTCTGGGTGCTGTAGGCTTGCTAGTTTGGATCAGGTGTTCTGTGTCTGCTTACTCCTGGCTTCCCCTCCTCACTGGCAGAGCACAAGACTGAGAAAGTCCTTGGTTGGAGTAAACATTACTTAGCAACCACTAAAAACATTGGTGTTATCAGCGTTGTTCCCAGACTAAAGTTGAAAACACAGCATTGCACCAGCTACTAAGAAGGGGAAAAACGGCTGCTAATGCTGAAACCACGACAAGGGTGAACCCAGGACAAGGTAACCCTGTGTTATTCAGCTTTCAAAACATACACTTGGTTCTCAGAGGTAATCAGTTGTCTCCTGGTGAAGACAGCTTGAAGCACTCTGTTTATTTCCTCTCCCTGTCCTCAGGCTCCCTCTGAGGGGAATGCTCAGCTGTCCATGTTTGCTCTCTCCCCGGGCATCTGAAGGGACAGCCTGAGTGATGATACGTGCACCATCAGCCACAGTATGTCCTTCTCATGAGCTGCTGCTGCCACCACATAGATGCCATATGCCTTTTTATTTCATGACACCTGTTTACACAGTGTGAGTCAGGAAAAGGATTACTTTCACAGCAGAATGAGAAACCATAGAGCATTCAGGGCCATGCGATGTTGTATTTGCAGTTCACAGAAAGCATTTAACGATTCGTATTGTCAGAACCTGTATAACCATCCAGACACATGCTGCTTTCAGTCTCATGTGTAAGCACCACAGTTACAAATCATTTTGAAAGGCAAAGAAATCAAATTCTATAGCTAAAACTTAGTAATAAGGGGGAGAGGAGGGAAATCACTTTTGCCTATTATTATTACTTAACATATCCTATTCCTGTGTTTATATTGATTAGTAATTTCTTGCTTTATTGATTTTTCCTCTTAGTATTGCAAAGTAAATGAGAAAGTTGACTTTTATGACTTTGTAAGTAAAAACAGCTATTATCTCTGGAGTGCAGAATATTTATATCTGGTATGACGCACAATTCTATGATAGCACCACTGGCCTTTGGAAAAGTTTGAGAACAGGTTTGTACTCATTCTGTTAACATTTCAAGTGCTGGGGAGCAAACACTGGTAATGTAGTTTAAGTCAAAGCAGTTTTGAGTTAAGGTGCTCCATAGCATACTCAATGATCTTAGTCATGGGATGATGCCCCCTTACTCACTTTTCTGTGAGATCATAGTCTTAGACAGAAGAACCGGTCAGGCATCTTAAATCTTAATGGCTAGGTCTTCAACTGCTGAAGTCTTCAAGATAACCAGACTTAGCCTGTCAATTTTTTGGGATTTTTTGAACAATGAAGATTTAAGCCTATAATACTTGTTGCAATGAAAATAGCGGTACAGGTGTGTTACATGATGTGAAAAAACACATTATGTGATGTGACAAAAATACTGTAATATTCAGTAGAGAAAAAGTAAGTTGATTTAAGAACCCACAAAAAGTAAGGAAAAGAACTTGTAGCATTTTCTGACCTTGAGAAGTTTTACTAAATTCAGCTGATAGCTTTAAAAATTAACATAGCCTGGAAAAAAAATAAATAAATACAGCTTCATCCACAAATGAAAAAAATAAAACAAAAAAAAGAGAAAAAACCCACCAAAAAACCAACACAAAACCTGTGATCTGACAGGCTAGATCTGACACCTACACCCCAATACACCTGAGGAAGCTGCATTTTCTACATTTTTCTACAAAAGGGTTATCTGAATAGCAAGGAAGATTAGGAATTAGCCCAATGTATCACAGCAAGTAATTAGCAAAACTGGAAAAACAACTCAGGAGTCCTGAACAGCAATTATCTGGTGAAGGAGAAAGCAAGCACAGCCAGGAATGTGGTATCATTAAGGAACAGAGGAATATGTAACTTAAGAACATTTAGTGAAGAAGGAGGGGGAAAGGGAAGTTGTTTCCCGGAGCACTGTATGAAAAACAAGCCTTTATAAAGCAGGAAAATGGATTTCTGTTTGAACAAAACCAGAAAGTATATAGAATCATTTATGCCCTTCTTCTGCGTGCATGAAGCAGTTAATTTAAAGACTAGCTACAAAAATTACCAGTCATCTAACCTAGAGTGCTGAGAGCACTACTAACATGAGAAGTATCTGTGTTTTGAATATGGCTGTCATTACTACCACTCACCTGACTGAAATAGAAAAGTGCGTGAACAAAAGAAAAGTTAAGAGGCAGCATCATTTGAAGAATGCTAAGAACAGATGACAGGGGAATCAAAACAAACATTGGGGTTTCATAGTAATATGTGGAAACCATCATTTGATTATGTACTTCATCTCTGCTTCACATATTTTGTAAGCCAATCAAGCCAACTAGGTATGTTTGTAGAAGCCAGTATTCATTCACAAAGCACCAGTGACAATGGACACTTACTGGCACCCATGTACCTTTGCAAAATGAAATGCTGGATCTGAATTTTAACTAAATACTATGACTCCATGAAAGTTATAATGATTAAAACGTTTTTCTGTATTTGCATCAAAAAATCCCAGACTCATTAATGCACACTCAATGTGAGCACAAATGCTGGGAAGAAATGGTTCTTTTAAATTACTTCATTTTGGAACATCTGGTTACATGATGTAATGTCCTAATGTCACTGGTAATGATCTGCATGACAGAACCTGGTGGTAGAATCAAGCCCTATTTCAAGTGAAGCATAATTACTGTAACATTTGCAAGCTGTATAACTAAGCCTGCCCTTAGAAAATATGCAAGTCAAACATTAAAAAAAATCCATAAGCAATTAAGCAATAAGTCAAAGTCATCATGATAAGCCCATGCTGTTTACAAGCTCACAGATGTTAGGCCCCAGCTCTGCAAATTCGCCAGCCCCACACTTCAAGCAAGAATTTGATACAGAGGGTGTTGTTGATTTTGCAAAGCAATCCACCGGGCACAGTGAGGAAGTGTTTGCATCACTGGGATTTAAAAACATTTTGTTTCAGTACAAATAGCCTTGTCCCAAGAGAATTCTCACAAAATAAATACTGTATTTCCATATTGATGAGAATGAACAAAATGTGAAGTGTTAAACATGCAAGCACAACTAAATTTTTAATGCTCTCATCTAGTGCTCTATGCGCATTTAGTTAAGCAACGACAAATCTTTCAGAACATGTGCAAATTAAAGTTCCTTTGTTATTAAGAGTAGCAAATATCCCCATGCTTTCAGTAACTACCTTTTTGTAATCAACATCTTAATCCTCCAAAAGCAGAAGCCTTCTGTCATTCCCACAATGAGAACAGACTCACATGGGTATACATCAAGCGCTAACAGAAGGATAAGACTGCTGAACAATAAAGGAAACAAATCAGTGTCCTGAAAGGTCATTTAAAAAATGGTAGCTGTTCCAGCAATTGTATGTAAGCATGAGCTGTTGTGAACAAGAAGAAAATTCTGGGATGCCTGACAGTAAATCATTTTTAGAAAGTAGCAAGAAGATACTGAGAGCTATGCTTTCCAGAAGAGTGTGGAGCTTAAAATTTGTAGCCTAAGCAATAAATAAAGAATAAGTCAATAGAAGACTTCCAGTACTCTCCAGTACTCAAGCATTGAAGGGATTATCCTCAAAAATAACCACTGAATAGGACTTTTACTTTACATGAGTTTTCTTACAGAACTTTGTGTCATAAATTTCAAAATCTAGCTGGTTTGGTTTGTTTGTTTTTTGGTTTTTTTTGGGTTTTTTTGTTTTTTTTTTAATGAAACATCTTCATTTTGCTTTCTTAGTTCATCATTTTGATTTCACTGTTTATTCCATACTTTGTGGTAAATTAAATTACCTCATTTTTTGCAAAGTTTCAATAACATTTTCCTATTGCTTCAGGAAATAATGCATGTTTTTTCCCATGCTGTTGTCTGGTGTGTGAGACTGGCTACCATCACAACACAAAGAAGACATTAAGACCTTATATCTGTCTTAGTCACTCTGCACCTGAAGTGAGTGGTTCAGCTATCTGGTCTCTTTTTGCTTTACAAAATGCTAGGGAGGACTTTGCAGGTGTTAGGACCACAGTCACGAAAAACGTATTCAGATTTGCTCACCAGCCTGGAGGACCAAGGCATCAGGGCTGCAAAACATGTGGTAGAGGAAGGCTACAGGACCCTAGGCACAATCAGGAGACACCCAGCTTCTGGCCCCAGACCTGGACACCTGGGCTGCCCCAGGGGCTTGAGACAGGGCAACGACTCTATGGTACTGCGGAAGACACTTCCCTCTTGACAGATACCTAGTTGTGAGAAAGGAGTCCTTTTTCCACTACCACAGCCATGCACGGTCGAGGGTGCAGTTCTCACAGGAGGGGAAGGTGAACAAGAATAAACAGTGTAGAATCATGTGCTATCTTACCCCATTTCTTTCAGAGATGTTGCAGGCAAATACCTGCTGCTCCCAGGAAACAATCTTGTGGATCGGTCTGTGAATACCATAGTTCAGCAGATTTCAGCTGTGAGAGGAACACAGGGAATGCATTAGCAGATAACACTGTAATTCTGGTTGTGAGTCAGCGTAAGGCCAACATACACTCAACGTTCATCAGAATCCTCTGCAGTTGATGCGTTTCTCCCTTCCATTTGAAAGGGAGGATTGAGAGTAGAGTTTTTCCAGCATTGCTCCCACCTCATTGCCACCTTCTTCCCCTCAACAAATACTGTGTCCCACTACATGTGCACCCACAAGGACTTGCATGTGGATGCTGGTGGGTGCAGCACAGCAGAACTGCTTGCATGGCTCAGTTACAGATGTCCCTGCAGGAGCCATCTGGCTCTTCACTGAATTAATGCCTTTCTGACCCTGATCTGCTGTGCTGTGCCCTGAAGAGTTTACTTTCATTATCTCACAAGAGCTGAAAAGGGACCATAAGCATTTTAAGACCTTACATAGCATTTTCTTGTCTTTTTTTGGATCTGTTTTGGTTTTTTGTTTTGGTTGGTTTTTTTTTTTGTTTTGGATTTGTTTGTTTGGGGGTTTTTTGTGGTTCGGTTTTTTTTTTTGGTGGGTGGTTTTTTTGTTTGTTTTTTGGTTTTGGGTGTTGTTTCGGTTTTGTTTTTTTGTTTGTTTGTTTGTTTGTTTGTTTTTTGGTTTTGGTTTGGTTTGGTTTTCCCTTCCTATGCATTTAATGACTTTCCACAAGCCAAACAAATTTATGCCTATAATAAGCCACAGGCTCTGTGTGTTAATTGGTGGTGCCCAATTACTTCAGACTTTCAGAGGCCAAAATGTCCCTCATAATAAACAGGTATCCTAACAGCATTTTAACACCCAACATGGTATCATGGATTACGTGTGTCCTGGACATACTTCAAGGTACGTTTAACCAGCAGCAGCCCGTGTGTGTGACAGCAGTGCACTACAGGTATTATCCAAGGGCTGGTGCACTACATTCACTCAACAAATTCACCGAGATGCTGGAAGACTTTGTACAGCTTCTCGTCCTTATAGGACTTGACTGCTCGTTAGCCATTACCTGTATTTCGGGCAGGAACCTTGTACATTTGGTAGTAATGGGGTTGTTTTTTCCGAGACACCTTCACCTAAGAAGGCAGCACTAGGGATGCGCAGTCTGAATGGGAAGTAGCAGTACGCCTGCTGTAGAGCTACGGTTAGAAGTCACTCTATCGTTTTTTTCCCGCTGGCTTGTGGTTTTGGTGTTTTGCTTTGTTTTCCCCTACAACAACCGCTAAAAACATTCTGCTTCTCAACAACAAGCTAAAGGCAAGTGAGCGGCTCCCACCACA
>NW_009916756.1:0-5577 GCF_000696875.1 Nestor notabilis | reverse complement strand
AAGAAGAAGAAAAAGAGGTGACTTCTCGACCGCGGACCTCGACCAAGCTGTGGAATATGTGAAAAGATTTCACCCGTCTTCCAGGGGAGCACATCATCACCTGGTTGCTTCAGTGCTGGGACAATGGGGCCAATGGTCATGAACTAGAAGGTAGGGAAGCCAAGCAGCTGGGATTACTTGCTAAGGAAGGAGGAATTGACAAAGCGATTCCAAGAGAGAAGCGAGCCCTCAGCCTTTGGAGGCGGCTCTTGGCAGCTGTCAAGGAAAGGTTTCCCTATAAGGACGATGTTACGAATCGCTCAGCCAACTGGACGACGATCGAGAAAGGCATCCAGTCCCTGAGGGAATCAGCCATTGTAGAGCTGATTTATCATAGGCCAGATGCTGGGGATGCACCCGTAGATCCAAATGAGGTTGAAGGTACACGACCCATGTGACGGAAACTTACACGGAGTGCACCATCATCATATGCCCACTCATTGGCAGCGTCGACCTGCGATGACATAAGACCACCAACAGTGGATGAACTGATTCGTTGACTCTGAGAGTTCAAAGACAATCTCACCTCTTCCATCATTTCAACTGTGGAAACACTATCCCAGGAGTTCAAACAATTGAGAGATGATTTATCCAATCTATCCAGCTCCCCATGTGTACCAACCCATGTCTCAACTATTAACAGAAGGTGCCCAGAGTAGATTATACTTTACAAAGGTTTCTGCTATATACAATACTCCCTTGTATGCTGAAAGACTCAAGTTAAAATAAAACACTTCCTTCAGCATTGTTCCTTACTGTAACAACCTTTTTCTCTTGAATTAATGTGTTTATTAATCTATTCTAGGCAGTGTTTAAGTCCTGCTGTGCTATTACACCTATTTCTAAGTCCTTCTGTAAATGTCACTGAGATTCACTTTTCAGGCTGGTGCAGATGTCTAGATTTTTATCACAAACTAGGTACAAGTTAATTTCTATAGCACTGGTAAACGAACCAGATACGGAGAAAAATGTTAACTAGTAGAATCTCAGGTCCAATATAGATAAGAGTCCAAGGAATTACCAGTATGTTAATTAAAAAGGCCAAAAGCAAGGTAAATCACATGGACATCATTTTAACTCAATTACAAATTAACAAAATATCTCCTAGGATAGCATTTAAAGGCAGCTTGAGATATGAGAATACTAGTGCTAAAATTTATATACAGAAGATTTTTTTTCTTTACTAATATTTTGAAGATGAGATTGTACTCATAAATATAAAACAGATAAAATAAATCTTTCCAGAACTAATGTGCTTTAGGGTTGATGAATTGGCAACAATTAATACTCGCACACATTGTAATAAAATGTTCATGAAGTTTATTATTTGCCATTCTTATCAACTAATTAAAAACATCTTCAGTGTCGGATGTGTAATAAATGGGTTGGAGAGAAAGACAGAATGGATTTAAACACATTTTCTTCCCTTGAATATCACAATGACTGTTGACTCATGGCACATTAATTCATGCCACAGAAAAGCGCAGTAAGAGTATATAAAAGGCCGTATATTATAATATGAACTCTGGGTATATTAGGCACTCTGGCTGTAAGCTAATATTATATGTTGAGATGTAATTAATGTGCTGAATTATACTTCTAATGTGGAGTCCATGTGAAACTACTTGGTGTCATTGGCTAGCAATAAAAAGCGAGAGCTTATTCTGCTCCCTCTAAGCAAAGCTGAGAGACTACAACTTATTATCTTTCCCACTTGTATAATAGACTAATGAGTTCAGAGGACATTTCCTATCCATGGAGCCTTGACCGTGTCTTTGGGAGTTACTTTCTATTGTGACCATTGCCAAGTAAAATAACTATTTTCAGAGCAAGCTTTCCAGTGATCTTTATAGTAAATAGAGAGAAATGTGCAAGACAGAACAAAAGAATAAAATCTTAATGAGCCACAACAGCTTATCACTATGAGGCAAAGTATGCATATAGAGCCCCCTGATATTGTTTCCCTTTCTGAAACAAACCTCTCATGTGAACACTGGGAGCTGAATTTAGGTAAGGAATTAAAAATCAGTTTATCTATTAAGTTGTATCACTCTATGTGTGTCAGGGTGGTGTTGATCTGAGTAAAACAGTGGTGGTGGGGCTGATACTTGAAAATTGCCTGTTTGTATAGAGTTATTATCCAAAGAATTATAACTATCTATCTTCTTGCTTATTTGTGAAAAAGATGGGTGATTTTTTTTTATTAGTTAGAGCATTTGTCAAAAATCATGGTTAGTGATGAAATATAAGGTTAATGTAATATGACAATAGGAATTGAAGTAGTGTTTTAAAAGTGGTCTGATACAGAAAAGAATGTTTTCATGTAGTAACTAATAAGATTACAATACTTGAAAAACAAATATGTAAACAGATGAGATATAAAGTCCATTTCGGGAAGTAACTTTTAGAAATACTCCCAAAGTTATGTTTCTTTTTTTCTTTGCTTCCAAGAAGTGTAGGGCACACCGATTTTAAAAATGAAAACATTACCTTTATCAATTAATAAATAAAATTGAGACCTTTTATAATAATTTTGGTGTCACCTGTGAGAAACAAACTGAACAGTAACAACTGGTAGTAGACCTTACTTTATCTGAATTCTATGAACAGCCCAGTTAGAGAAAACAGTTTTAAAAATTACAACCTCCTATTTCCAAAAGGTCATAGGACCTTTCTTTTTATTCCTGTGCTAGGGAAAACACGTTTCAAGCAGACCAGTGGTGTACTTGTTATGTAATCCGTTTTATATGTCCTATTTCTGTTCCAAATGTGGGAGGAATAGTAGGTAGAACTGTAAAGACAGTTGCATAGTAAATTAGGGATTACTATTCCTAATCCCACCCTCCAAAATAAACTGTGATGTCATGTCCCTAAATGTTTGATCTGTACTGGATTACCACTGCTCATACTTTCTCTGCTAATGAAAACAGGCAGAAGAAGGATGTAATTAAGTTCTAAGGACAATAAATTATGCAGCTGGTAAATATAAAAATGTAGGGAATCCAAAGACTTCCTAAACAGGTTAAATGTATGTGTTTTGGTGAAGGTAAACTTAGTAAGGATTTTGAGATTAATACTTTCACTCTACTTTTTAATAATACACAAAAAACTTTTACCTGAACTAGGGTACTAATTACAAAAAGAATGTGAGTATAAAAAGGATTATAAGGAAAAAATATCCTTCTGGAGAGATTATCATATTGCTGAAAAGGCCATTAAAAATAAAAAGGATAAAAAGGGAAATGAATCAGAACTCTAAAGTCTATAAGCTTATTTCAGTTCTTAGATTTTTAAAGTCACAAAGTAATGACTTATCTTCTAACAGTGGGGAAAGGCATTAAACAAGTCAAAAGATTTCAAGGAGAAGGAGATGTATTAGCATACAGGGAGGATATCAACTTTATATCAGCTTAACATAAAAAAAATAGTGAGGGAGCAGGAATTAATGTGATTCAATACTAAGGGTCTCTCTTGAATGTTAGATGAGTAGCGCAATATGAACCATTAGAAAACCAGCACTTATTATGATACTATACAAAAATGCTCAAGAAAGTAAAGTTGTTCACTAGCTTGCTGAATGCTTGCTGAACGATGGTAACTGTCACCGACAACCACTGTATCCTTATACTGTGTGATAATACCTTTAGTCATGTAATTATTACATTTACATTGCTAAAACATCTGTCCAACCTGAGGGAAAACTGTATTTCAAACCACTATAATTTTGTTTCAGAAGAGACTGTGAGATAAATCCTGATCAAAACTGTGCAACTATATGAATAAGGCAGACTGCAGTATGTCATGGCTCCCAAGTGTTCATTACTGGATTACAGGAACAATCAGCTATGTTGTAAAGGACTTTTACTCTTCTTTTAGGTATATAGAAATACAAGCCTCAGAAAGGTTTTCAGAACAAGTAGAAGGTAAGTAGGGACTTAGTCAAAAAGAAACACTGCATGAATAAAAATTACCATTGGTTATTTAGACATCTGTGTTGGGAAATAGCTTGATTTACTTGGGTGTCATTTTTTAGAATGTGTGTTCTGAGCATCGATATGTACAGCCCTTCTATAAAAATACAGAACAGCAGGCCAACTTAATTTCCTTCAGGCCCCAACAATACAATTACCTGATTATTTCCCAGTAGGATTGCTCTCCCATCTTGATAAAGTTGCGGCATGACCAATAGAAAATACTGTTCTCAGCTGGCCATCGAGGATCTCACCTCTCTGAGAATGTCTGTCCTGCAGTTTACCCAAGGGTTCTATGATTATTTGTGTATTTTTAATCAATTTTTTTTAATTAAAAATTAAATATAGAGAGTGTCATTTATTAGACAAACTAGTATGGGCAAGCTTAGGGAACAAAAGAAATTCTACAAATCACAGTCAGGACCAGCAGAAATCCTAACATTTACCTAACACAACATTTCAAGTTTTAGCTCACACCTTTAAATTATCCAGCTACAACAATATACTTCACGTTTAACAGCAAAGGTGTCCTGGGTTTAGCTACAGCAGTCATTTTTTCTCCTTCTTAGTAGCTGGTGCAGTGCTGTGGTTTTGACTTTCAGTCTGGGAACAATGCTGATAACACCGATGTTTTTAGTTGTTGCTAAGTAATGTTTACTCTGACCAAGGACTTTCTCAGTCTCATGCTTTGCCAGAGAGGAGGGGAAGCCAGGAGGAAGCAGAGGCAGGACACCTGACCCAAACTGGCCAAAGGGGTATTCCATACCACAGCACGTCATGCCCAGTATATAAACTGGGGGGAGTTACCCGGAAGGCCCAGATCGCTGCTCGGGTCAGGCTGGGTATCGGTCGGCGGGTGGTGAGCGGTTGTGTCCTTTTCCCTTGTTAGTCCTCTTATCATTATTATTGGTAGCAGTAGTGGTTTGTATTATACCTTAGTTACTGGAGAGCTGTTATCTCAACTCGTGGGAGTTACATTCCTTCGATTCTCCTCCCCATCCCTCCGGGAGTTCCAAGTTGCCGGCTGGGCTTAAACCACGACAAAAGGCATGATCACTACACAACATGTTATGCAACAGAGGACCAGTTGTTGTTTTTTGTACTGCTGTCATCAACATATGCGCTCAGCATTACTGGCAAGCTCAAAGGATACTGTGATAGACTCCAAGGTTTTTTAAAGCTATCTACAAATTCTGTCTTTAAAGGCTGCACATGCAGCCAGAATTATTATGTCTATTGTCTTTATAATAAGAAAATTGCTAAGAGGTTTTCATTATGTAGCTTATATAATGATAGTTGTTTTCAGTGATGAGAAAAAAGCTTTTCTTCCCTTTACCTCTTCCTGGTCTGGTTTCCTTATTTTAATGACTTGTCCATTCTGTAACTCTCTGGAACAATGAAACAAGTAAGTTAGATGCCCACACACCTTCTAGGTCAGGAATAAATAAAAAACCTCCACTCATCTATCTTGTTTAATGAGCCACTTGACTGAATTGAAGGTAATGAACAGCATTGAACGGAGCATAAAAGATGCTCCTTCATAGAATCATAGAACAGTTAGGGTTGG
>NW_009916755.1:10096-15436 GCF_000696875.1 Nestor notabilis | reverse complement strand
GATTCAGAGCACCCCTGCAGAGAAGGACTTGAGGATGGTGATTGATGAGAAGTTTGACATGAGCTGGCTTCAGAGTGCGTTTGTAGCCCAGAAACCAACCGTATCCTGGGCTGCATCAAATGAAGTGTGACCAGCAGGTCAAAGGAGGTGATCCTGCCCCTGCTCTTGTGAGACCTCACTTGGAGTATTGTGTACAGTTCTGGTGTCCTCAACATAAAAAGGACATGGAGCTGTTGGAGCAAGTTCAGATGAGGCCACAAGGATGATAAGGGGGCTGGAGCACCTCCCATACGAAGATAGGCTGAGAAATTTGGGGCTGTTCAGCCTGGAGAAGAGAAGGCTGGATGGAGACCTCATAGGAGCCTTAGAGTATCTGAAGGGGGCCTATAAGGATGGTGGGGAGGGACTCTTTGTTAGGGACTCTAGTGGTAGGACAAGGGGTAATGGCTTTAAACCTAAACAGGGGAAGTTTAGATTAGATATAAGGAAGAAGTTCTTCACAGTGAGGGTGGTGAGGCACTGGAACAGGTTGCCCAAGGAAGCTGTGAATGCTCCAACCCTGGAGGTGTTCAAGGCCAGGTTGGACAGAGCCTTGAGCGACATAGTTTAGTGTGTGGTGTCCCTGCTCATGGCAGGGGGGTTGGAACTAGATTGGTCCTTTCCAACCCTAACTATTCTATGATTCTATGATTCTATGGTTCTACGATTCTATGGTTCTACGATTCTGAAACTGCTTTAGCAATGTATCTCCCTCTTGCAGGCATCACTGCAGAAAAAGTCTTTATTTCACAATAAATTTACCTTAAAGAAGAAATTACATTATCCCACATCTACACATACCAATGACCATCCACTTACCTGTTTAGAAAAATACAAGCAAAGTCACAGAAGCTTCAACTCTTGCAGCCAGTACAGATTTAAATTTCCCAATGGCAATAAGGTAGAGTTTTGGCTGAGCTGGTACCTCTGCGCTGCCCCGAGGGACTGCTCCAGCTTTACTCCCACTACACTATATGTGGCATGGGCTTCTCTGCAAAAAAACCTCTGCTGGGTTTAAATTGGTTGAGTTAAAGTGCAAGAAGCTGGGTGGACATTCATTTCATGTGGATTATTTTTATTTGGCTTGGTTGGTTCAGAATCATCTTAAGCCAAACAAAAAAGATAGCCAGAATCCTTAGTGCCCGCAATGGAGCCTTCACCATTCAATCCGATTAAATTAGAAGTTTATTTAAACTAAAGTCATGCCACTTTTGTGTGTGGACATGGCCAAAGCTAATCAGGTGTTGTCTCACCACAATCCCAGCAAACAGTTTGAGCTGAGATAATGGAAGTGTCTGCTTCCTGCCACAGCAATTAGCAAGAAGCAAGGGTGACTCTGCCAGGCCAGAACTCAACCAGCAGCAATGTAGGGTGTACATGGGAGGGAGAGGGCACCGTGCTAGACAGTGCTGGCAGATCTATTTCTGCACCAAAGAAACAATCCTCTCAATGTCCCTGCAGTGTGTTGTCGAACCGGACCCATATGAAATTTGAGAATGAGTATAAATCAAAGAGAGAAAATGTAATAAAATGCTCCCGGCAGACTTGATGACATGTTGATAATGTTCTCGTCTTGGAGTCAGGGTGACACCAGCCCAAAGATGATATATAGAACTAAGCCCACATACCGACGATTTACTGGCCTAACGACAGTTTTCATTGATCAGAGGCCAACAATTACTGGATTCCTTCCCACTGCCTATTTCAGTATCAGGCTCTGGCGTAAAATCAAAACACTAGGCCTGCTTCTCCACAGTTCATGTGCCAACTTTGCAGTGTATGTTCAAGCCAAGCAAGGATGATATGCAAATCTGGCAGGTGTTTGGGACATACCAGTGCTGCTCAAAAGCCCAACCATAAAAAAGGAAACAGCAGAAAGGCTAGGGGAGTCCCGATTCGCTGCAGAAAGGCTGCAGGCTCTGTACAGTACACACTAAACAGGTCCCAGAAACAGGAGACATGGCTTTCAGGCAGCAACAGAAAAGCTCAATTATTTTTGCTCAGTATAAACAAAGCACATTCTTCATATCTCTTTCAGATTGTCTGAAGGCCTCTCTTGCCACTAAAGCTTATTTCAAAAAGAACAAGAACTTACAAACAAACAGAGAAACTGGTGCTGGTACCAATCACACAACATCCCTTTGTTTTTTGTTTTGCTTTGTGTCTTACAGTAGGGAACCAGTAAAAAGAGATATCCTTCCCAAGTGTAAGGAAAATGGATGCGTCAAACTGAATTAATATCTGCAAGGCACATTCGAATGGCCATGATTAAGCTACTGGAACAAGATGAATCAATGTGGGAAAGGTGCTGGCAAAGAAATATTTTTCCAGTATATTACTGGCTCTTACAGACAGGCAATCGCATGTGATTTGTCTTGTTTTATCAGGATTTACCTTTCTGTTCTACAGTCAGCACAGGAGAATGTTGAAATTTCCAAAAGCTTCTATCTACCTTAGAGACTGAAAGAAAGTTGGAAAAGGCTCCAAAGAAACAACTCCTGCTAAACAAAATAATTAATAGATTCCTTACCATAAACTCATGATATACACACAGTTAGACACCCCACAGCAGCATGGATTGCACAAAGACTTAAAACTACTGATGCTACTAAATACTTTCTTTTTCTCTTGACCTTCTAGCCTCTTATTTTTGTTTTCTTTCTTTTACATCTCATTTGGCTAAGTTTTTTGGCAGAAACAAAAGCAGCTCAAGAGTTTAGAAAGGGAAATACTGTTTGTAGGAGCACAGACAATAGAAAATATCTTCTTAAGTCCAGATGTCATTTGAAAAAACTACTTTCTGCAGTTTCATGAGACTTCAGATTTGGGTGGCTACCTTTAAGAGAAGCAGAGGCAGAAGAACAACATGGTTGTGAAGAAACTCAAAAGGTTGGGGTTTTTTTTATGTTTTAAATAATATCTGTGTAAAAATGAAACCATCGTTAGAAATACCATCAATGTCTTGGGAGAGTAACAACCAATCAGGCCAATCTGAAATTTGCATACTTCCAACCACATGTTCTCATCTTAAAATATTTAACCCCCTTCCACAAAAGGGGAAAGGATGTAACTACAAAGGGAAAATGAGAAGATTAAGAATCCAGAAAATGCCGACAGCATACACTCTGAATAGAAGAGGAGTTTTCCTCTCTACAAGCTTCCCAACAGTAAAACTTTAAACAGAAGAGTCCAGAAGGTTTGAACACAAGTAGATTTTTAGAGAGAGCATATCAACTTCTTGTAAACATATTACACAATGGAAGACCCCATGATAATAGATAAGACTGGCAGCCTTTACATTCTCCCTTGTGCAGTACTGGCTGTAGAGCTCTTCCTTGCTGCCTCTATTTCAAACTTCACTTAATATGGCATTTTAGATTCCATGACTATTTACTCTTGAAACCTAACAGGCCAGTAACAATAATTATTTGCATTGCAGCCATGCCTACATACCCTGGCAATGAGCTGGAACCCTCTTGTACTGAGGACTGAACTACCACTTAAACAAGCCTGGGAGTGTTGACCAGGGTCCCAGCTGTCTTGTGTGCAAACAACTCCTTGTCATCCCATGCAGAAAGCATTCTCCCAGGAATCAGCACCATCCTGCCTTAACCACCAGATTAACTCAGGGTGGGCAGCTCTACCTGAGGCTTTCTAGAGACAAGCTGCTGCCACCGCAGTGCACGTACTAAAAATGCACTTATTTTTTGCCTAATCCAGATAGGTTGTTGGAAAGAGCTTCTCTATCTTTTTCATACTAAAGTAATAAATAAAGAATGGACAGAATGGCAACAGAACCTGGGGAATATGTTTTGTTTTCCTGCTTAAGAAACAGGCAAGAATTATTTGATAAGTCCCCATGGAACATATACTTCCCTCAGCTTCTTCTCCATTCAGCTGCAGTACTCATCTGGATTCTAAAATCTCTCCTGCAACTACTGAAATCACCTATCTTCAGCAACAATATTGACAGAACAAAATTATCTCCATCTGTCTTCTTTTTTAATTCCTAGAGTGGCATGATTTCAACAGCAGCATTTCATGTGGAGGAAGAGGGTGACATAGGTAAACACTTCCCAGCAGCAACTGATATTGAAATTCATGAATCTGCTGAGAAATAAAAGCAAAGTAGTTCTGGCTTTCAGCCCCACCTGAAATGCTGGATCTGCCTGCCTTTATCACACATCTACTGGGAGAAAGCACAGGACAGAGCTCACCAAAGAAGTGCCAGCTTTGTGTCAGGTGTGTTTCAGCAATTCTCAGCATATTTTGCCCATGAATACAGAGGCCATAGAAAGGTTTTTTTCAAGAATGTTTTCCCCCACCCTCTCTTATCACTGTTCTTTCCTTTTGATAGTATTTAGACAGTCTGGTGTTCATCAGCATGCCCTCCTGGTCAGGCAGGCATCTGTTTCAGCTTCAAGCAGCCTGTGTGGAGAAAAAAAAAGCTCTTTATGTTCAAAGAGGCCAAATTATTACCTGAAAAGGGTCCCCCAGATCAGAACATCTGCATGCAGTAAGAAGCAGTGTTTCTAAATATCAGATTTTTGGAGAAGAGATGAAATGATCTACAATTACAAAGGTGAAAGATTTATTCATACCACGCACTTCAAATACTATCCCTAGCAATCAAGGTTAAAAAAAGTTCCTTTTCAGATATAACTCGTTCCCATGGAATCTGCTTTATAATTACAAGGAGAACATGGTAACTGTGTGCTGTTCATTATACTGTGAATGTAATGATAGGGTCAAATGACACTACCTCAACATATTTTTCTATCTCTACAGAGATAGTATCATGGTAAATAATCAACATTCTCTTTCTCAATAGCTGGAGGTGCCACACTCCCGGAGGTGCCACACTCCCAGAGGTGCACTGTCTCTGGCAGTTTTTCAGGTTCTCCTGTGTTGGATTTATTTGCTGTGTTTGATTATCTTTGATGAATCTGAAATATGACAGTGGACTACTGTATTGCATTGTGTGTCAAAATCTGGGCAACACTAAGTTTACACCTTTAGTAACATATAAAGGATTTACAGATTTCTCCTAAGCAGCAGACAATTATTTTATGCTGTTCCAAACTGACCTGGACACTTAGTGCTCACACTTCTGAAACATAAGGATACTGTGGCAGCAACAAGAAGCTCTGGTGTTGCTTGCAAACTAAGGCAGATGATAGAACATTTGTACAGAGTACGTTTGTACTCTGTCCAAAATCAGAAGGTTAGGTTAACTTTGCAGACAGGCAAAGGAAGTTTATATTAATCATACAGAGCAAAAATTCCACAATAATACTCTTC
>NW_009916755.1:0-10065 GCF_000696875.1 Nestor notabilis | reverse complement strand
CACCGCAGCCCGCTCACCCCCCCCCCCCCCCCGACACAAGCAAGACTTTTCAGGCTTTATTTTGTTCCTACATTTGTAATTCGGCTAGTCTCTCCCTTTTCTCCTCTTACCCACTGTTTCTATTTCTCCTTTCAGATCCTGGCCTTTTCACTGAATTAGCTTCTCTTTTTTTGGACAGCTGGTGGCTTGTGTTTATGTACAAAAGTCAACATACATCAAAGACTTCCAACCTGCCAAATCTCACAGATTTAAAATGTATGTCTAAACTGAGGAACACAAGACATACATTTGCAGAATTAAACTTTAGTTTATGTAATTCACTAGTCCAGCTCCTTTAACTTCACCTTCATTGTCCCTTTCAGCTAATGCCAGTAATATACTATAACACAGATGAGACAACAACCAGGTCTGTGTGGAACGATAGTAAATATAAAATGAAGATAAAGGACAGCTGAAACATGGACTTGCTGTGCAATTAGGATAATTTAATTTTATCATTATTTCACTAAGTGAAAGTTGCACAAGGGCTGATCTCAGCAAGTAGCTGTGAAGTAAAAGAAAAGCAAAAAGCCAAAACTGTTTAACTGTTTTCAAGCATTTCTGTTCTGTCCAAGTAATAACTGAGTAAAAGGTATATAAAATCCATCTTGCTCACAACTTGACAATGTCTGACAGAGAAAGATTCTCTATACCACTATACTGAAAAAATAAAAATCAAAGCAATTCTCTTCCTGAGATCCCATGCCACCAGACAGCGTAGCTGGGAGATCTTCTGGATCTACTGCATCCTACCTGCCCAAATGGAATTTCTTCCTTTATTAATCTCTCTGGCAAGTAGTGGGGCTGCCACTATATTTAGCCAGCTCATGCAGGACTGGCTGCCGCTGTCTTCAAAAGGCATATCAGGTGCTGATGCCTATTTTTAAACAGGACATCTAAACTTCCCAAGTGTGGTGACCTGTGAGTTTGGACATTCTGCTTTTAATCAAGTCAGTTAATTAACTACAGGAATCTAAAGGAAAAAAAGGCATCAAAGAGGAAGACCAGGCTACAATAAAGCAGCTCAAGATCTGAGCAATAGGAGCTCCTCCTACTTAAGCACAAGTAATCAGGGAAGGAATTCTTTTCCCCTCCCCTTATCTATGCTACTAAAACGCAGGCAAGGCTTCTTCCTTCCTGCAAGAGGCCAACATATCTTTTGTTCAAGAAAGTCTCAAACACTAGTATTACTCACTCTCAAGTGAAAAGTTACTCAACCGACAAAATCTTGCTCCTAAATAGCATGCCACTGGGAAAGTATTAAAGAAATATTCAAATCCATGACAAAGTCAGGACAAACTGCTTTACAGACATTAACAGAACCTAGTAGAGGAGGTATGACAACTAGCTATGGTAGTGAGCAGTGGTAGCAGGTGATAGGATGGTACAGGATGCAATGGGGATTGAAAAAGTTTAAAGGTATTTTCAAGACAGATAAAGTATGGTATACATGAGTTAAAGAGCTCGAAAGCGCTGGTCAAAGAATCCAGGACTTGATATAATCTTACCTAATTTGTAACCATTGCCCAATAATCCTTCCAAAGCAAAGTTACAGCGTTATTACTTGTGCCTTATGCTAGTTACACATATGGTGAAAAAGACATTCTAAAGTTCGCACCATTCTGGAAAGAAAAATGTACAGCTCAAAGTTGTTCAACTTATTTACACATGCACACTTTCTTCCTACTGGCACACATCTCACCTCTAACATAATAGAGCTGTTACTTTGACCAGAGCTGCAGGGGGAAAAGCAAGGATTTTCTGTCTGTTAAATGTAAAAAGCAGATACAAAGAGATATGGGTCATTGTTGTCGCAGTAGGCTGAGGAGTACCGTGAGTGCTTATCCAGTTCTGTGACATACAGGTAAACACTGAAAACCCAGAGAATAAGATGATGAATGGACAAACCTCCTCTATCTGCAGAGGATATGCACCCACTGTTGATAGTGGGTGCCATGTTCTGGTTCTGCAAAAGTAAGCCATTGGGCCTCTGTTTTCTCTCTCTCTGACACATGCACACACAAATGCAGCATCCCTTAAACACTCATGCTTCACAAAGTGCAACAGAGACCAAACTTAACAGTCCAAGATTCCTAAACCTACCCTGTTTCAGATACACCAGATTAATGCCTGTGTGTCACTGCCGGCATTACAATTTGTTCTCCAGCTTAATGGCTTTTCCTAAAGCAGCAACGAATAAGGACAGCCAACAGCTTTCCTTTCTTCTCTTTCTGTCATCTGCTCTTGTCCTTTTATACATCTATATACATACTTACATATCCACTCCCAGACTTTTATTGCAGTGTTTCTTTGGTAAATTTCTTCCTTCTCAGCCACCAAACATGGTTGGGGTTTTTGGTTTCCCTGAGAGAAGGTAACAGTCTTGGACACAACAGTAACTTCTAGCACACACAGTGGACATGAGTCTATCCATGGAAACCCGATATATCTCCTCTGGTTAAAATAGCACAACTAACTGTAAAATTTCAAAGCAGATAGGCACTGAGCAGCTAATCCTACCTTACTTACCTCCTGCTATATACTCAAAAATAACAGCCTTCTCAATGCTATAAGAAAATTCTCACCCATGGTCTATATATAACAGTCCCACCCAGAGGAGCCAGCCAGAGATGAGGTCTCATTCTGCTCTGTGTAACACAGTGCTCACACGGCTTACCAGAAACAGCTACAAGTGTTAAAACTGACCTCACTTAAGTTTCTGTTTCTTTCCACTGATGAAAGGAGACAGCATGACTAGCTCAGATGTCAGCATTTACCTTGCAGATATCTAAAGTTAGCCAAGATGAACTGAGCTCAAGGCATGACAAGAAGTACAGAGTACTGGCGCAGTGCGCCAGCAGTTGTGATGAGGGGTGCTAGCAAGACAAAGGGTAATCATAAATTAAATGCAGATTTTGCATGAGTAGTATAAAAATCTGCAAGTTTTCTTCTGCCCATTTTATTTAACTAAATCACAAAATCTATTTAACTAAGATCACAAAACTAGTACCAAATCAGTACTTGCTATTTTTGAAAACAGAAAGTCTTAGAACAAAGAGAACTAAGGCAATTTACCTGAGTAGGTGCTGCAGGTTTTGACCCCAACTTTACTCAGTTCAGCACTTGAAATTTTTCCAGCTTAGTTACAATTTACAGAATTCTTGATAGCTCAAGTCATTAACAAATCCAGAATCATTTTCTGTATTGTGTCATATGCCGCATATTTGTCTTTATTGTTCATTGTTATAGACAACATTCATGCCTCCCGTACCTTCTTTTTTGGCAATCCACTGTTTTTCCCACTTATTTTCATTCCTGAGCTCTAATGGTAGCTTTACAGGCGATCACAGCATTACAGTCATCATTGCTTAACTTAGCATGCTTTTTTGCTTAAAGAAAATATAATGTCCCCATTGTGATGAGGTCTGATTCTCCCAGACAGGTTTTGCTGATCTTATTGTATGTTAAGTTTTCTTTAAGAGTCCTAAGATAAAAGTCATCAGCACATTTTGGTCAGCCTCATTTCTGAGCAATCAAGTCAGCTATTTAAACAATATGTTTCCACTTCTCGTCTTGAAAGAAAATTACTTCATGGAGAAGCATAGTTAGCAGCATCTGCCATGGCTAAATTAAAGGCAGGAGTCAAATTATCTCTCTCTGCTTTACAAACATTAAGCAATTTTTTTGAACTAACAAGATATCTGGAAAATTGTTACATAATTTAGGAAGAAAAATCTTTAAAGCAAAAAAAGAAAAGCATCTCTTACCCTGTTTGGTTAGAGGGATGCTCAGGCACTACATGTTTTCTGGCACACCCTGGGCTTGCAGTACGACAGCAGAGTTTGGACGGTAACCTACCATTCACCGTCAGCTATAAAAACTGAAACCAAACAGCCAGCCTGGGCTTTACATACATTACTCAGACTTCTCTGAGCAGTCATTTATACCCACCACAGAGAAAGGATTAGACAACCTTGAACTTTGAAATGAGGGTGAACTCACACATCTGGTAACCTGTAGAACTCTTACTTTTACAACCCGATTTTCTTATGGCCAACAGCTCTTCTCAACACTCATGATACTTATTCATGGATCTGATTTTAAAGAGAATAGTTGCCTCTAGCAAATATAGTCATAAGAGAAGGCTCTAAGAGGCAAATCTACACCCCATTCAACAAAATATCTTCCTAAATGAAAATTCATAAAAAATGCAATTCTATTCTTTTTATAATGTACTTTTTTTTCCATCAACTTGAGTGTGCTTTTGCATTTCTGTTTTGAATTTTCCATTCATTATGTCAATCATGCAAACAATTAGATGTCCTCATTAAAAGTTAACAAACAGAGCAACAAATATGATAAAGGCAAATTCTGGAAAACAGGTAAGAAAAGATTTTTTCAAAACGTATTTGTAAAATGTTGGGCACATTTGTATGCAAATACGAAATTTCAGGGAAACTGAAGTTGTAAAGGAATGTTTCTAAATGGGTAATACTCCTGAGCTCTCAGCTCAGGTGTCGCACAGGATACGGACTCTTGGAAGACATTGCTCTTAGGATAAATCTGTGGCCTTTTCCACTGGTAGCTATGATTCTCCCATGTGGTATCAAATGGTATGTGAGCAGATTTGGACAAACAGCCCTAGTTAAACCTTAGAAAAGTGAGAAGGGGTTTTTAAGCGAGGGACAGAGTGTATTTGGTTAGCAGGTTTTTAAAAGCATGTATGTAAAACGATACTGCTGCAAAGGAAGTAGCCCAGCTTCGACTTCCATTAACCCTTGACAGGTATGACTTAAAGCTGAAATCTCACACCTTCCCTGATTTAGTTCTAAGTGTTCAGATATGTACATAGATAATTCTCGAATTCCCAGATCCCAGCTTCATCTAATGAAGAAACTTCCTCACAGTGTTTATGTTTTGAACACACTAGCAAGCCTCCCATCTCTTAAGTCTCTGAATGCCCATTTCAGCAGGCTACCAGTCCATGTCACACTGTAAAGAGCATGAAATCTAACTATAAACCCACACTCGGCCAAGTTTGTATTAACAGAGACAGGGGAAGTAAGACATGCATAAGGGAAACCCAGTTCACAGCTGTGAAGATCATAACTGGAGTGCTACATACAAGAACAAGATTACATTTCCTATCAAATTCCATAAGGATTAAATCATCAAAATAATTCTGGTAAGGAGGATGGTTAATTCCATTAAACAAATCTGATACATACAAAAGGGAGTCTATTTCCTCTAAAACAAACAGAACATACAAGAGGGTCAAGAGAATCTTTCATGGCTAAGACAACAGAGAAATTTATGGTCATAGAAACACACTTGATTACATAATTAAGCAAACTTTGAAAATAACAGCTGCATTTTGGAAGGGCCTAAAAATCCAAATAATATACAGATCCTAAATGCAAATGGAAGATGTATCCTGCCCTACACGGTCTTACTAGGTGAGAGACATAAGTAAACGTAGTAGTGGAAAAAAAGATCCAAAAGAAGTGAAAATACTTATTCCCAGTCACATAAGGGTTCAATAGAAGACCAAAAATAGTGTGGAGGTCCCTCTACCCCGTCTTCTGAATGAGGGCCTTGAGGCTGTATATAATTACAGTACTATGATTAAAATGTTCCATACAATACTTGCTTTGTCACCCCTCTTGAATGGACACAGACACAATGCCAGGCAGTTTTAGCATTATTCAAAGGCAGTTAAATTTTTATTCTTTCCCACATCTCTGTATTGGGT
Organism: Nestor notabilis; assembly: GCF_000696875.1. Taxonomy (NCBI): domain Eukaryota; kingdom Metazoa; phylum Chordata; class Aves; order Psittaciformes; family Psittacidae; genus Nestor; species Nestor notabilis. The sequence continues at coordinate 4,274 of NW_009916755.1, read as the reverse complement.
ATTTTATGCCTATCAGGAAGAGAGAAAAGGTAGATTCAGGTCTAGCTTTGGTGGTGCTGGAACACCACCCTCTATTATGGTATGACTTTGCTCTAGGACACAGAAGAGATTCTGCTGCTTTTCAGAGAGGAGAGATGTGGACATAGATGAACATGGATAAAGAAGGAGGAAGTGAAAGAGGAACATCCAAGACAGACTGAGGTTAGAGGCTGAGTTGGAAAAAAGAATTGGAAAAAGTGGGGAGATACTGGGAAGGGAAATATCAGTTCAAAGACCTAACATAACTAAATATAACCTAATGTAACTAAATATAACTATAATAACCTAACTCCTCCTCTTAGTACTAGGCTCCCTAGACAACTTCCGCGAGGTGTTTCCTTTCCTGTGACCCATTTTTCTATGATGTGCCAGTAACACCAGGATGCTGTAAGAAACAGCTCTGTACTAAGCATAGTGGGGAGTGAGCAACCTCACAGTAACTGAGCTGATGGACAGAGCTGCTGCTGTACTGCTGTATGGTGGTTTACTGCAGTGGTGGAAAGGAATAAGAAGATGAAAAGCCTGGGGAAACAATTCCAGCTCCAGCTCATTCTTTGACCATGGAAAAATGGTGGTTTACATTAGGAGAGTCATGACTGCGTACAAGTGCACACTGGCTCATATTGACCACAACTGCAGCCGTTCAAAGAATATTTTCTTTGCCAGACACAGTAATATTCTAATCATCCACACCACTCACAGTTTCAGGTTACAATGCCAAACACTATTTAGACACAATGAATATTATAAGCAATAATCTCACCACCAAATTAAAGGGAACTTCTGCCTCAACGTGACCTTGGCACTCCTTAGGAACAACAATTAGACAAAGTTAAGAATACGACTGGATTTTATATTACATAGATTTGCTGATGCATTTACTTTTTCCATCAATTGCATGGTGTTAGTCTTTGACAGGAAATGAGAGCTGCATTATTTATTGCCTCCAAGAGCTATAGTCTTATCCCGAGGGAACATCTAATAAATACACTAATACATCCATTACTCAAAGATCTGCTTTGTAGGAGGACAAGCACTGTCCTTGTGTTTGGTTTCATATTCACCAAGTTCTGTCGGTCATTAAAACTTCCTCCACCCAAAAAAAGGAATCAAGGAATATTAATAACAAAGATGTAAGTAAAGACAAGACTTACTACAAATTATACCCACAACCCATTATCTTCTTTTTGATGTTTAACTTGGGGTATGTAAGAAATTAATACAAGGTGAAACAGATAAACCTCATGGGCAAAATAATTTCTTAGTGCTATCAATTTAGAGGAAGAAAAGACATGCAAAACCATCCCACCAGCCAAGCAGGATGAGTTGAGCTGTCTCAAAAGCAGCAACCCTTCCCTGACACTTAACAAAAGGGTTAAAAAGTTGAGCAGCAACAGGAGCCTCAGGCTGCTAACTCACTGTGGTAGTCTGCCAGGCCAGCTGAGGGAATGGTGTGGTTTTTCGTTGGTAAAAAAGAAAACCAGAATTTAAGTAAAACATGCCACAGTCTCGACAAGTGCTGCCAGAGAAACAACATGAAGAAAGAGCTGGAATCTGAAATGAGGCTGGTGCTTCGGCTGAGTTCTTGCCCCAGGAAGAACCAGGAGGACTATGACTGATATGGAAGAGAACTTAAGAGGACAGGTCTGCAAGTCAGGAGTAAGGACAGATACTGTCCTTGAACATGACCAAAAGGTTCTCCGAGAGCAAAGTACTCAAAGTTCCCACTGTTTAGATAAACCAAGACCACAGCTATGGTTTCCTGAGGGACCAGCTTCCGAAGTGCATTCGGAGTTTCTAATTGGCCCACCCCAGGAACTCTAAGCCAAACTCAACACTCGAGAAAAAAAAGACACTTTCATCATACACACAGAAACACAGCTAAATACCCTAGTAAAGCTATACCCAGGAAAAGGGAATGGTCTGTCAGCATCTCTACACGGCAGGATCTCCATGCAGAGGTGCTGGGTGCTGTTTGCTGCAGTGTTCATGTATGGCAAACCAAATACACATTCCTGGCTTCCCTCTGTACTTCCCAGTGGTAGCCTGCCTCCACCTCCCTTCAAGTGGTGAACCACTACAGTGACCAGCAGCTGCACCCCTAGCACAGCAGTCCAAACTGTGCTGTCACTCCAGTGCCTTCATGCTCCATAAGCAAAATGAAAAGATGATAGGAAAAATGAGAAGCAGAGAATAAAAAAGAAAAGATGTGGGGAAAGACAGGTAGAGAGGAAAGTGGAGGGGAGACAATCAGGACAAGGACACCCTAACACAACCACAAGGAAAGAAAACAAGTAGTTCATAAGAGGTAGGGAGGGTAGGTAGGGTGAGTTACACAGGAACTGAAGATAAATATAAACAACAAGTATGTTTTGCTACATAGGGCTCTCCATAGAGATGCAAAGAGTAAAATTCTGCCTCTAATCAGAACAAACTATTTCTGCTCACATTCACAGAGCATCAGCTCCCTAGTTTCTGTCTCAGTTTTATCTTTCCACTTTCCATATTAGTGTCCTATGCAGCAACACCAGTGTGGAAGTTCAGTCATTTTACAAGTGCAGCAACCCACAGACCCCCCAGCACCCACTTGCTAGAAAACAAGGCATTATAGGGCAATGGGCACGACTGGGTTTTCACCCTTCTGAAAGGGGTTTTTCACTTGATATCACAGCAGGAGATGTCACAGTCTATTACACAGATCTGGGATAAAACAAAACAGTGTATTCATTTCTATTCTAAACAAATTGCCATGTTCATTTGGTCATGCCTATTAAGTCTTAAGAAAAAACAAATTTGAGCAACTGCCAGTTTTAAAGCTTCATGTTTGATAATTTTATTTCTTTTTTCCCCCAAGTAACAAAATGGGCCTAATCCATATTGTGGCCAATATCTAGTAAAATTTAATTAAAAGCCCAAAGCTGGTAAACAAAGTAGTATTAAGACACCAGAAATGTAACAGTGATTTGCAAGGTTTCAGTGTTACTCAAGCCACAGGTGACTTCTAGTACGTGATCCCGTCCGTACCGATCTGCAGCAAGTACCTACAGTACTACTTTTGTACATGTTACCCATGGAGCCTAGGCCCCTAAATGACTCTTGGCAGAGGAGATGAAATCATTAGCTTGGTGTACTCCAGCCTTCACTAAACAGAAAAGTATTTCCATTCCCATCCTTCGGGATTTCATACACCCTGAAGTTTGATTGTTAAGGGTACCATACTAAGTACTAAGCCAGATCATAAAAAAAGGTTCAGGCTTTTTCTCCAGGGAAATGTTATGCTGTGATCTCACTGTTTTCCCAGATAAATTTCATTGCATTGTTTCTTTTGCAGCCGTTTTAGACCCATGTGAATGCCATAGCCAATACCAGATGTGCCTCCGTGCACTTGCAAGAGAGCTCTGAACAAAGAAAATCCAGGAGAGCTGGAGTTCTGCTTAATGAGAACAGCCCTGGGACAAAGCTTTAATAGTTTAACTAAAATTACATTCAAAACTTAATTAGCAGAAGCTCTGAACTCACAAGCCGTGGCCCATGAGCTCTAATACACTAATTAGCTAAGACACCCTTTAAAGCCAAGTATAGCTAAACCTTCTTGAAAAGCTGTCACGCGAGTCCTTGTATTCGAGGCAACGTTTGTGTTTCACGTGGGAAGTTCAGCCTTATTTCACTACAGCGCTATTGCATACGAATTACTGCAGGTCCCAATTATTCTGGGTAACAAACAAACTATAAAATGTTCACAGCGTATAGCTCTATCCACAAGAAAAGATCAAAGCAGACTTCAAATGTGGACTTCTACACCCTAATGCGAGCCAAAAACGTTAGAGACCTGGACAATGATTTGCAAAACTTCAGAAAAATTACATCTTAAGGACGGATAAAAAAAAGCTTACAAGTATCATTACTTATGTTTTCTTGAAAAATCTTCCTGGGTCAATCAGAGAATCCAGAGATTTATTTAGATATTCTGTTTCAATCTTCTCTGCCCGTTTACTTGCTATAAATGAAATACCTGTACAAAATATTGCTCAAACGTTATAAATAAAGATTCATTTCAAACGTTTAAAAATCCGATGTTCCAGCAATTTTGAGTAAAATGTGTCTATTTTGAAATCAAGCTTTATCACACAGTCTGTCTATTTTGATAAATTATATTGTCTGGGAAATAAAATTGACAGTAGGATTCCAAATCAGCTTTGGAATTTATAATGTATGTAATTATATATATAAAATAT
>NW_009916754.1:8287-43763 GCF_000696875.1 Nestor notabilis | reverse complement strand
AGGGACTCTTCGTTAGAGACTGTAGCGACAGCACAAGTAGTAACGGGCTTAAACTTAAACAGGGGAAGTTCAGCTAAGATATAAGCAAGAAGTTCTTTATTGTAAGGGTGGTAAAGCACTGGCTACCATAGAAAAGGAATCTGTCTTTAGATTTCTATACTGATTGCCATTTTGCACTACACTGCAAGAGTGCACATACCATTTTAGGCACTTGAGTAAACCTGCAGTTTTGTCCTCTACTCAGCTTTGAGTACAGCTTTAAATGAAACAGATGAAGTCACATATCACTTTAAAAGTTTGCTCAGATTAATAGTGAAGATAAGCTACAAATTCTTAGCTACTACATGAAAATACTCATCTCAAATATTATATATTGACATGCACTATTAAGTATTTACATGGCTACAACTTCAACTAGCCAGTATTAAACAAAATACTAAATAATATTACATATTGCTGAAGCTTTAATTTAAAGTATTTATGTACAGTAGTAGCAACTAAAAAAAGTAAGATAGGGGGACTGTTAAGTAGGGAATTCCTACTTCACAAGGATACCAGTGTCTGAAGACCTCAGATTCCAAAGAAAAATAGTAATTTACCACTTATGAGGCAGCTGAAGTGAATTAACTCTTTTGACAGAAATAATCTTTACCACTTTTGAGGATACCGAAACACAATCACATGAGCTATTACAGGAATTTGTGCAACTCTTATCAATGTTTCAAAATTCCATTATGCAGTATGTTCCCTGAAGCATAAATATTTCAGTTTGTATTTCTCTTCACTTATAACATATTCTTATTGCATCTCTTAAATCAGCCTAGTTTTAAAAATGCAGTTGTACAACAGAAAATTTATCATAGCTCAGTTTCTGAGATGACAACAGGTTTTACATAATTACTTAACTACTAGGTATTGACATAAAGCATGCTGTCTTCTGGAGAAGCTGAAGACCAGAGAAAGTTATGATTACCTGAAGTAGGTGATTTGCAGCGATCTTCTGGCACCGTTGTACCTTCATTAATATCACAAAGACCTGCTGGAACACAAAAACAGTGTATAATAATACAGCTGTTACTTTATCCTTTCTTCCACTGCAGTTAGGAACTTCATTTCTTATTGGCTACAAACCAGCCAGTTGTGACAGAATTTGTGATGTATTACTTTATTTTTATTTGGACATTACCCACAGTAACTGTAGAGTCACTTCTTTCTACTGAAGTTTTCTTTACAAAATATACTTCCTCATAAAATTTGAGTGAAACCCACCATATTTTCAGCAAGACAGACTTATCAGAACACTTACTTACATGCTACAGATATATGTTAAGTACAACTTGTTTCAAAAAAAAAATCTTAGAGATATATTAAAAATGTAATTACAAAAGAAGTCAGATGAAAGAGGATCTTGAAACTTACAACCATGTGTGCAGTATGTGTGAAACTACAGTGTCTTTTTGCAATTCTTTTCCCACTTCTACAGTGATATGCTTTGCATTTGCTGTTACATTAAGTTTGCTCTCCAGCAAAACTCCTTACTAATTTACGTTCCAGGGTGCTTTTCCTTGTATAGAGGAATTACACTAAATTCTTACATCAACAAATCTGCTAATTTGAGTAACTGCAATGTGTTAATATCTAAAAGCTCATTCCTTCCATTCCAGTGAAGGAAGGAAAGCATAGGAGTCCACAATCAGACGCTAAAGATGGAAGTTGCCTCATAAAGTTCCTAAATATTTTTGCACTGACTAGAAGTATACATGAAATTTTTCTAGTATTAATGCTGCCAAGACTGCCCAAAATTAAGAAATTTATAGCTTAAGCCACAACAGCTAGTAATGTATATCTACATTTATATAAAAGCTTTCCTTCAGCATCTAATACTTAACAGTAATAGTTAAGAAATATTTGTTAAAATGAAAGGTTTTGCGTGCACACAAATATTTCAAACAGTCAAAAAGCTTGAGAGGTGCAATGGTAATGGCTAAAGCAACAACGGCTTGCACATGCAAAGGCTGTCTATACAGCTATTTACTACACATTCACTAGTGTATCTATCTGTACGTGTATGTTAACAGATGACAAAAAATACGAGAACAGTAGTACTCTTCTAGCAAAGCTTTAAGATTTCCAAATGCAATAATCAAAGTTTTTAAGTAAAGGAAAAAAAAGTTCTCCTGAAATATCCTACCCATGTGTAACACATTAAAAGTAGGCTGCATTCACACAGTTTCTTTTATGCAAAATAGTCTAAGATTTCTAAAAGCACAGGCAGCTTGAACCTCAAAACTCAATGATCGATGTAAAATTTTCAAGTGACCTTAAGACTTGGTTAAGCCTACACTTAACCAATAGTCCAGAAAGTGATTTCAATTCTAATGTGTATAGTGAGATCTCAGATGAAAGCTGTACCTTTCCACTACACAGGAGAAATAAATACAATTTTTTTTTTCTTTTATCTATCAGTAAATCAATAAGCTCTATGGGATAATTGTGGTACACATTCTCTGACAATGTACAATTTGACCTCTGAAAGGAGAGTTTTAAACAATGTTATGTAGACAGGGTTGTGTAAAAAGACTTTTTGAAATTCCAGATGCTGGTCTCCCAACAAGCAATACAAGTTTTAGTAGCAATGCTGGGAGAACAAACCTGCACTGTGCTTTTGGACAAAGTTGTGTTTCTAGATCATGCTTCTTCAGGAGCCAGACTGAACAAATCCAAGCACGCAGTTCAGGAACTTATTCTCTCTTTTCCTCTAAGTATTTTCATTCTTTAATCTTCATTTGAATAGTTTAACTTCTCACACTAGTTTTCTGAGGAAAATTCCTGCATTGACAGGAATAGCCTTTAGCCAAGAATGAAATCACACACCTGTACACCTGATTTCTTTGTAAGAAGACCTGCTATGATTTAATTTCTATACATCTTAATGAATTACTCAGATCAATTGATCTAGAAGAAAACCTCCAGAATCCCTTATTTTATGCATTAGGTAAGATTTATCCCACTAAAGAGTGTGTATTATGGCAATCATTATGGCACAAGCCTTCAAAATCTAAGCATAGCTGTCACTGCTGTTGTTTAAGAGAGAAGGGACAGGAATAGATTAAAAGTAATTTTACTTCTGACTGTGTAAGTAATTAAACTAAGCAGAGAATAACACGAATGATCTCAGTTAAGCCTGTGAGCTATGAGGATCAGTCCATCACCAGTGAGAAGAAATTAGTGTAGCAATCATTACTGCTGTTCATCTTAAGCCCCCAGGTACCCTGACAGAAGCAGCATATGCACTTGCAGTAAGACAACTTTCCTGGAAAAGTTCTCTGGTTTCAGACTTACAGCATATGTGCAAATTGCTATGGATTACAAAGAGCAAATTGATGCAAGAGTTTCCATTTCAGAACTGCAAAGACTAAAACCTGCTAGAACACAAATAAATGGAAAAGTGATCTTCTAATAAGTTTTTAGCTTCTCCTCTGAAATCTAGTGGAAAAAAAATTTGGAAGCCTCCAAAATGAATTAAAAAAAAAAAAAATTAAAAAAATCAAATAATGTCATTAAAGGCATAAAATTTACCCATGTTGCCTTAAAAACTCCCTAGAATTGAAGCTCAAATTAACTGATGTATAAAATAAGTTTCATGAGTCATTTGTCAGTTTTGCACAAGCCTTTAGACGGCTATACCACCAAAGAAACTACAGCTTGACTGGAAACAAGCCTAATTAAAAATTACAACTTGAACTATTATCTTGATATAAAAATGTAAAAGTAAGAATTAAAAACAATTAACCTGAAAAATGGAGTAAAAAAATCTGCAAACCCAACAATCAAACTTTCTGATTCAGTTCTGGTCTTGTCTTAGCCATAGATTACGGTGGTCTGATTTAGTTGACATTTAAGTTAAAAATTCAACTAGTTCATGTCCGGGTCCACTTCAAAGAGAAAGGGGACAGGGAAAACAACTAGAAAAAACAACTCCAGAAGAGTTCTAGGCATGTATTGTCTTCAGGTTTGACTCAACCCAGCTCTGCATCCCTTGTAGATTACATTAAAAAAAACCACTTTTTGGTGTATAATAAAAGTAAAATGAAAAAATCACATGAATGCAAGAACCGCTTCTATTTTATCAGAATCCTAACTGCCTCTGGTAGAACTAAGAAATACTAATTTACAAGAAGTTGTATTATAATGTACTAGTTGAGAAGTCACATAAAATCTTGTAACTCTCATCAAGTTGTGAAAGAGTTAAGATCAGCATCTTATGTGAACTTCATTATGTAACTAAGCAAGGAAAAATAGCAGCTGTCCGTAAGTTTTGGTGCTTAGTCATAAAATTACAAATTGTTTGATAATTTGGTGCCAATATTGACTCTGCACAGTGTAAGCCTCCACTGAGCATAGAGGTTTCATCACAGTATAAAACTTTTACTTACACAGTTTATGTCTTTCAGCACATGGGCAAAGCTGTTTGGTTATTTTTCTCCTTCACTATTATGATCTAAAGGCAAACGTTGACTGTTTTTATCCTTTACAAGCACCTGATGACAGGCCTTCACCGAACACATATACTGCATGCTTCACAAACTATAAATTGCCACCCAAAACGTGAGTAATATACCTGGTATGAATCACCGATAAATTCCAAAACACGATCCCAACTGGGAGCTTGTATCTGTTGAGCTAGCCTGAAAAGACAGTTTACAGTCTAGCTAGTGTAGAGAGCCTTGTCTCTAAATAGATGCTGCTTTAAGACGGGAATCTGAATTTCTTTTCTGAGTGAAAAAAATGACAGAAACATACATCATATATCATATTCTTGCAACACAAGTGAAGGGAAAATCTTGCATTTCCATTCATATTTTAGAAGATACATAACTTACTCTATGAACTTAAAAAAAAAAAGTCTTTAAATTTCAATTGGTTGACTCAGGACATGCCATTTGCTAAATAATAAATATGTAAGCAGATAATGACGATCTATTAAACAGACATTTTATGCTGGAACATACAGAATAGCAGGGTTACTAATGAGGAAGGACCAATTCTTGCTGCCTTTTCTGGGCAAAATCTATGGAACTGGTTGAGTAACAGAACGGTATTTTCCTACCTCCCCCACCATACTGTAATAATTTAATTTTTAATCCTGCCAATCTTGTGATACAATGTACAGTAATAATATGCTGCTCTGCTGCATGCTATTTGAACCTGAACTTAATGTAACTAATTAAGAACTTGTCTTAAAGCATGCATAGGCTGGTACGACTTTTTTTTTCCCCACTTAGTACCTTGTGGTTGTCTCAGAGAATGGGAAAAACACTCAACTTCTCTAAAGCAATCACACCAAATACATAAACACTTTCTAAGAAGATTAAGAAACTAAGTGCAAATACTCCCTGAATGTTATTAGAGCTATACAGTAGTTGAAAAAGTCTCACTCATAGAAAAATAAAATTTAGAAGTATCAAAATGCAAGCTTTTTTAAACATAAAGAATTAAATGAAGGCATAACTTTGAAAATAAAAGCAAGGAAGCATAAGTTCCTTGTGTTTCTGAAATGTTCTAAGTCTTAAGGTTCCAACCCCCTAAGTATAGCAAAGGATAGTTCTTTGATGTAACAGTCTCATTTGTGGAAAATTACACAGTAATAACTGCTTTAAGCTATTGAAGTCTGGGCAACACACACATTGAATGAACCACAAATAATGAGTAATATTAAATAACTTTAGAGAAATTTCCAGTTTTTAAAAGCTCCAACTAACCAAGGTATTGTCAGGACAGCGTATGGAAAATGAATTAACAACATGTATAAGAAATTAACTCATTTGTACAAAACCTGTTTTCACCTATTCCTAAATTAAACAGTCCAGCTAAATTCAGCTTTACAGTCATTGGCTTCAGAAACCAGTTTTGGGACTTCCACCCATCTTTTGCTTCCCTTCACAATAATAAGTCAGTGGCAGATTTTAGTTCTTAGTTTTTAGTTTTTAGTTCTGCATCATCTTAAGGTGGAGGCATTTCTTTTACGTCTAGTTCCCTTTCTCCCTTGGCAGCAGGTGATTGAAGACTGCACAGCAGTATTTGGCTGTTGAGACCACCTTCTCTGAAAGTTTTTTCTTGCTGGGAAAAAAAAAACCCAGCAGAACTAACAGAATTGGACCACAATCTCAAGGAGGGGGGAGGAGGAGAAGGGGTTTGCCCCCTTTTTTTTTTGTAATTAAGAAAAATCCTACAGGTCATTCTTCCCTTATCTTAGTTTTATTCTACCTTGCTTCATTAAAAAATGGGGAGAGATTACCTAACTCTGCCCAAGAGCTGCAGAAAACTGGCATGCTAGGGAAAGGAACAATGTTATGCTTTTAAAAATCTGCTTTATGTTCTCCAAACTCTCGGATGTTGTGAATAGAGTAAGTCAGAGAGGCCCTCAGGTAAATTATGGTTCCAATGAGCTACCTCACTTGCACAGATGCCTGAACTTCAAAACTGCTTGGAAACCCCACAACGCTGTGCGATACACAAACACCTCCACTCTTAACCCCTATGAAAAACATCTTTGTAGAAGTAAACTTTCATTTGTAACAGAAAAATCACTGTCTTCCATAATGTTAAATATTAATAATAATAATAATCTAACCCTGGAGTTATGAAGCTTTTTCTGACAGAATGGGGGCCAAGCAAGGTAAGCTTCTAATCTCAGATCATAAAACACTATCACTGGCGAGTAAGATCTCAGCTCTGTAGACATCAGTAATTTCTGAGACAGAATCTCCTTTTGATTTTGATATTTATTTAAAAAAAAAATGCAGAGACTATTACAGGTGCTTTTTTTCCTTCAAGTTTCTTTTGAAGATGCCATGAATAAGAAATACAACAGATGTGTGATAAATTAGAATCAGTTTCTAAAATTATAACATTTATTTGAAACGGACTAACAAAATATTTATGGTGAGTGAACAAGTGAAAAATCAAATTCAGGTGTTCAAAGATATTTTAATGCTGTGAAATGACTTACTTATATAAGAGGTGCGAAGCTTTTTCACAGACTCTGAATATAAGTTAGAAAGGCCGCACATGCAAGAAGCCACAGTCAGCATACCTTCATGAAGCAATGAGAAAAGGAAAGATGGAGACACTAACAGTACGTTTGAGACAGAAAAGCCAGCAGAGTAACTTGTATAACCAGGCTTGTAAGATGCTCTTGCCATGCAGATTGTTAGTATTAAAATGTAAGATAAAAAAAAAATACATGATTTCATGTAACAGTTATATTCACGAGCAAAAAGGACTTAATTCATGAACATGAGTTAGGCAAATCCAATACATTAAAATAACAGAAGCCAAGAAAACAAAGCAAGTAAAATTTAACACTCCAAAAAGCAGTTTATAATCCAAATGCATGAAGCAGAATTTGAGCCCTTCAGTCCCAAGAGGAATTAAAAGAGTCAACCAGTAAAGCTGTTTATTTCTCTGAAAAAGCAATTTTTTAAATAAAGTTTTTATTTATGAGAAGAAAATATTTTATCTGACAGATACCAACCATGTACATTCTGCTCTACATGAATGACTTTTAGACCAGTTTTCCTCAGTAAAAATAATCTGACTGGTGCTAACTGGATCTTTTTCAAACCAGTAATTTACCAAAATGCATCTTAGAGCATCCATTTCAATTTCAATAAAATATTACCTAAAGAACTTACCTGGACTTTATTCCAGATCTCTTAAAATAAAGCAAGCAACAGTAGGGTATGACAAAGCTTTTTAGACAGTTTATTGCCTATTGAAAAATAATCATATGGGGCAGCAGTGACACTGCTAATTATTCTCTCTTCAGCCATTTTTCAAATTAGCTGGAAAGTATCCACTACATAACCAGGAGGAAAAAATGATTTAACAATACTGTGTTTTTCTTTCAGCAATAAAAAGCTTGGCATTTTGACTGAAAAGTCATTTTCCTCCTCAGCTGCAATGGAATATCCTTCAGTATGTTTTTAAATCAAAGCCCTTTTTTCCAGAAAGATTTATTTTACAATTTTGTATTTGGAAGTTTATTTGGTTCATTTAAATCAAATGCTTCCTCTCAAGCATAAGAAAACAGCATCCACAACCTAACATGCCTTAGCTTATCAGGGACATTTCTAGTCAAAGTTTAAAATAGGAAGCCAAACGATCCCAGCTGATATGTTGGCTATCTGCTAAGATTAAAGGGTTTATACAAGCATGTGATATAGGTACTACGTTTATCAGAAATATCAGGATGCCTCTACTTCTTCATGCTGTGTTATTAAAATCCTGTAAATTCAATCCATTGTACATGCTTTTTCTTAACACACACACACATTATGCTGAAAAATAAGTAATGATACCAAGCAGTTTTGAAGGAAACGTGAAGTAACAAACCTGCAATACTAACATTAGGGACAGATCAAGGAGAAAGGATGAAACCACAATGGAGAAAAGTATGTTTGTGTTCAAAGAACATACACTAATAGCTCAGATAACCAGCTATGCCTTTCTTCTGAGCTTAGAACAAGTTTTGGGTTACTCACCTCCAGACGGTTGCCGGGATTTTCGGGGAGATCGTGGCTCCCTGCGGTAAGGATCATTGGAGCCATACAGTTCAATAGTGCCTAGATTCAAGAGCACTGTCTTCTGGAGGTAATCGACCATAGCAATACCATTACAGTTTCCAAAAACTACTCTGGAAAAGGAGAAGTGGAAGGAAAGACAGTGCTAATCAAATGGTCATAAAATTTTATCTCTGTATTTGTTGCTGTTCAGCATTTAAAGACTTCCTTATTTATGAATTACCCTAAACTATGCAGATTTATAAATTACTGGTTTAGAATGCAGTATTGTTTAATTGTTCTTTTGTAAAAAACACAGGACACTGAGTAGAACAGATCACTACCATTTTACTTGCCAACCTGACAGAGCCTTAAATGACACTCTTTGTCTATACAGTGCCAGGTGAGGAAGAGTGATGCTGATTTGTTTCTAATGTTAGCATCATCAGCATCTGCCATGACCCAAAATCAATTATCTTTTAAGCACAGGACACTGATTGCCTCTCATGTGTTGCTGTGTAGCTTATGTGAACTCATATGGGAGTTTAATTTTTAATAGATAATTGTAAACCACTTTAACATAACAATGAAAAATATGCATAGATTATACTTACAGGCCGTACGCTGAGTTGACTGCTAAGCTGGTTATCTGTTGAGGAGGTTCTCCACTCACCCACACTAGCTGGATAACTAGCTCAATTTGGTAGCCTGGAGACTGCTTGAGAGGAGAATTTTTAACTCTGCAAAGTAAACAAAACATGGTATCTGTTTATGACTCTCCACAGTCTCAATTCTTCTCTTATGGGCTCAGAATTCACTAAATTGTACACCATAATGGACTTTAGAAAGTTGGAAAATTGCTTAAAAAAACCCCAAAATTCAACAGAAACACATAAAAGCAACCATAAACCAGTGCATTGGAACTGGTCATTCACTTCAAGGGCCTTTTTGATTCATTACCTAATTGAAAATTAATTGAGCAGTGATCACAAATATTTCATTTCTCCCCCTCTTCAGAGCATGGTGTGACAGCATTAGTATGCTTTATTGACTTGAATAAAAGCCTTCAGTGTCTCAAATGAGTTACCCATTCTTATCAGAGTTCCCAAAAGAACTGATTTAAAAAATGGAAGGGGGTGAGAAGCACGTGTGGAAGTACCATGAGCACTCTGAGGCATCATATAAAAAGAAGATCTATGAGAATGGGACATTTAATTGTTTCTTGTTCCCAAAATGCAAAGTAGTTCCCTTGAAGAGTTATAAAAAAAATAAAAAAAAAATAATAAAAAAAAAGATTTCTAAGCCTAAAAAGTTACCTCTCAGTTATTTGTAAATATTTTAATTGCTTTTGATTTGATTCTAAAAATCTAAGGCTCTAAAACCGGGTGAAATCTATTCAGACACACTTGACCTAAAGTTAAGGAGATCCTCAAAACTAATTAATCAAAATTAAGTTGCCTATTCATTTCAATGCACAGTAAGATTTACAAGTAACAATATTGTTGCTATTGAAAATGTCATAGAATCATAGAATAGTTAGGGTTGGAAAGGACCTTAAGATCATCTAGTTCCAACCCCCCTGCCATGAGCAGGGACACCACACACTAAACTACGTCGCCCAAGGCTCTGTCCAGCCTGGCCTTGAGCACCTCCAGGGTTGGAGCATTCACAACTTCCTTGGGCAACCTATTCCAGTGCCTCACCACCGTCACTGCGAAGAACTTCTTCCTTAGATCTAACCTAAAGTTCCCCTGTTTAAGTTTAAAGCCATTAAATTAGGGCATGTCTGCCCTAAACAGTGAGTATCTAGCTACACTAACATCTATGCCAAAGTTTCCTATAGCAGGCAGCAGGCAGCAGTCAGAAGGTAAAAATGGTCATTCTTTTTTTTATTTTAATAAGTCTGCTTATGAAGTTTACAGAAACCAAGATTGCAATATTAATTTCTTAGAACTAAGCTTTCAGATTTTTGGAAAACACCAAGAAAAAAAATCACCAAAAGTGACATTTCTGTAATAATATCAAAGTAATACATTCTAATCACATTTTGTAGTAAAGTTTCACACTCAAACATGTAACAAAATATACTTACTTTAAACATGGGACATTATCACGAAGCCCATCAGATGAACTGCTACTAGTAGATGGGTGAGACTGGGGAACAATGGATTGAGGATTGGAACCTGTGCCTGGAGTTGGTAAAGGTGGCACCTGCTCACCATCTGGAGATTCAATATCATTTATTTCATATAACAGACGTACTTCCAGCATCTGTGAATTAAAGTAAAAAAAAATTACCAGTAAACTTTACCTTTCAAAAAACTAGATATGAAATAAATGAAGTGCAACTAAAGATACTAATGATAAGTGACATCCAGGACTTTACCACCCTTTAAAAGATAATGGTCGTTTAATAAACAGTGCAACCTAAACACAATGCAGTCTTCAGAAATAGAGTTATACTAACTGCTACAGACCGACTATCTGAAGACTGCTAAAACTTGAAAAGCTAACCTATTTCCAGAAATATAAAAGCCTGCTGCTTAATATTGGGAAGAAACTAAATACTGGATACAAGACCCATTCAATTATCAATCTGTGCACATAAGAAATTCTCAATTATGAAAATGACTTGTTCTATGTAGTCCAGGAATGCTAGAACTAAGAGCTGAAAGCATATAGACAGCTAACAATTTATACTCTTGTAGTACTATACACATGGGACTTAGCTCAGTGTTTGATGTTGCACTGAACTAGATGATACATTTTAAAGAACGAAGTCCATCATGATTTCAGACTTTTCTGCTGGATCTATAATAACATTGGTATTAATTGTAGTGCTCTGTAAAGAAAATTTTCTGCGCTTATTCTCATCATCTGCAAAGTAGATCTCATGGACTGAAACAAAGAACTATACAGTGGTTTTTTTAAGCATTTTTAGTACCGGATAGTTTGCTGGGCGTCGATTTGTAAATATCATTTAGAAAAACTATTCCCTCAGAAGGGAATGTAGTCATACATAAGTAAACACGAGAAGATAAAAAAAAAGTATGCCTCACCTCCTTGAACTGAGATTTATCTGAAGGGGGCAGAATAAGAGAGGGGAAAAACCCAAATAAAAAAAACCCAACTACATTACAATTAATGCTTTGCTTAGCACATAAAGAGTATTTTATAATTAAATGGTTTCAAATTAGCTTTCACCTCATACATTCAGGTAAGTTGCACGTGTGTGTCTGATTTAACACCGGACTTCTGAAACTCTCATGACAGAACTCATCATTGTACCTTAGAATAAAACAGTGACACAGCTAAGTCCTTAACAGACCTGAGGGCATGTCTAGAACGCTTCTATTCTTCTAGTTTTGCATGCTACAGAAGTTTCGCCAAAACAGTTGGTAATTATTAGGAATACAGGAGGAAAACAGGAATCAACTGCCTAAAAGCCTTGAAAATTCTTCAAATCCACATCTCTATCACTTTTGTTTTAATTTTATTTTAATACAGCCAAGTTTTGATCCACTATTTAGTTTGATAGAACAAAACTATTATTGGCTGCAAAATCTGAAAATATTGGTGTGCAATTTTCACTTCTTCTGAATTTCATAATTTATTGTTTTTTCTCCACAAAAAATGTATCTCCTTGTTTTGAGGCAATTGGTTTAGTCTGTTTCATTAATAAAATGAAAGGCAATGAAGTAGTATATTGCTACAGCAGTCTTCTTATAGCTAAATCCTACAAAGTTAAAGCACAGTTATACTAATTACCGGAATGACTTCTGTTGTCACTTCCTGCTTGCTGAACCTGTAAATAATGACATGTGCAGAAACTCCAGCTATGCACAGCATTCTACTTTCTGGACACCATGAGATGATCTGAATAGCATATGGATCTTCATCCACTATATCTGTGTTTGGCCTGTCATCTTTATTCCGTGATTTTTCAAATACTTTGGCTGTTTTTAGCTTATAGAGTACTTGCAGTGTTACTAGGGGGGAAAAAATAAAAAAAAAAATTAGTTTTTATCTAAAAAACATATTTCTCTTTATTTTTTTATTTTTTTAATTTAGAAACCTCTCTTCATAAATAAAGCAACTATATTCAACAAGAGAGAGCAGAGGAGAATCACTAAATACCTGTGTTGACTCTACCTGTGCAGTGCACCACCTGACCAGCTCAAGATCAGTTAGTATTAAAAACACCACCACAAGCAACAAAGCCAACACACACCAAAAAACAATCAACAACCGAGAAATACATATTAAGCTTCAGTTGTCAACTAAGCCCTCATAGCTTCTCAAGGCTTAGCTATACTTAGGTATCTCTTTTTAACAATAACATCCAGGTAAGTATGCCATACCCACAACTTAAGCTTATCTATGGCAGAGAAAGTGAAGCTCCTTTGTTTTCGCCTTATAGTATTTCAAATACATGGCCTCTCACTGATGATCTCTGACTTAACAGCCTCCAGTTTTTATTTTGTCCTGTCTGATCAATCACCCTACATTTTTACTGATAATGTGTTTCTTAGAATTGTTCTAGTGAGGCCTTGCCACAGTTTAGAATTGTGTGTGTGTGTGTGTGTGTGTGTGTGTGTGTGTGTGTGTGTGTGTGTGTGTGTGTAATATTCCTTACTGGTTTCACATATATTCCAACTTGTTTATACCAATGATATTTTTTATCTCATGCAATGCTGGCACTGCAATCCACCAGACCTCCAGGTTTTTTCCTGGAACCTAAGTTCTGAGTACAAATCATTGAATAAAGTTGTCTTGGATGCTAATCAAGAATTAGCATTATCATTCTCAACTGTAGTTCTAATTCTCTCTTACATTTTCTTTCAACTATCTTGGTGTTGCTTTCAAACTTCACAGGCATAGGAATGCCCTAAATCACTGCTACAAATACTAATCATACCATTAGGAAAACTTAATTTCTAGCATCCTTTCTCCTCTTCCATATTTCTGTGTTTTTTTCTGAATCACACTTCCCCAGTTCATCTGTAAGACTGTGCTATTACACAGATTTAGAAGTTTAAAAATCAAGATATGGTGTACTTTCAGTTTCTCCCTTAACAGATTTATCTGTTTTATAAAGAAACTAAACGCCTTTAACAAGATCTCCTTTTGACAGATCTATACTGAAAAGAATTTTTAAGCACACACAATCAGTCAGGGTTGGTTTGTTTTTCCCCCTCTCTCTCTCCTGGGTTCCACCTCCACCCCAAACTGAAATTAAAGATTGTAATACTCCAAATACTCCTCCTCCCAGTTTTTAACATATACATTGCATCTGTTCCCTCCCACACTCACACACGTCTTAGAATTTTGGAATCTCACCAGTCTTCCACAAGTTATCAAAGACAACTGATAATGATTCCAAGCTTGCTTCAGACAGCTTTTAAGTACCAAGAGTAAGGTTAGTCAGAACTAAATTAATTAAAACATCTAACTCTGTGTAGCCCATTCTAATTTGAATTCTTACTGCATTTCTCACTGTTGCTTGTGTATACCATTAGATGCAACTGACCCTTTAAGAGAAGAGAAATGTAAAATGGTAACTGACTGCAGGCCTGTTCAGTGTTCCAAAGAGAAGTGTCTTTTACTGTTTTTATTAGCAAAAACTACTACTGGTTCCAATCCTCATTTTTAGATACTGTAATTTATGGTGAGCCGATGTCTTAAACACATGTCTCTCCTGTCTAAAAACACAGAAACAACCTACTGAAATTCAATTGTACTAAAAAGGAAGGCATTTGCCTGTTATGCATCTCTATGCTCAATAACATGCTTCTAAAATTTTCAGAACTCTTCCATTCTAGCTGGCTCTTGGACTACCAGTGCATTTTCACTGAGGTGGCAAAAACCGTGAAACAATTAACTAAGAAATAATGTTAATTTTATTTAATTTTAAATTAAAGTTTCCTATAGAATTACTGACTCTACATGAGGCAGGAAACAGTAAGAATGACTAGTCTGCAATTACATTCCATTAGAGAAATCAGTAAGTTTAGAAAACTCGTACTGCATAGGAAAAAATCTCTACTGAAAACACTTACTTGCTGAGGCATCCCAAAACTTGATTGACCCATCAGCATGCCTATGAAATATTAAAAAATTAATAAAATGGTGAACTGGTTAGTTGAAGTGTTAGACCTCTGTGCTAATGATTAGAATTAGATGGTGAACATTCTATTTTTATTAGTATTCTCAGTGACACTATTTTCACAATTTCCTGGAAGCCAGTATTTTACTTTACTTTAGACAGAAGGGATTAAAAAAATAAACAAACAAAAAATATTTGAAGGTTAACTCCCTGAAATTCCATGGTACTAATGCTACTTTACCATTTTAAATATGGATTTCAGTTACCTGCATTTCCCATAAGCACTTTGGTATACCTTACCATGTGTTGTTTCTTAGAAGATGCCTTTTATTTGAAGTGACACTTGTAAAGGAGATGCCTAAATATACTGCATTTCAGTGTAAATGAGTCACCTAACTTGTTTATTTATGCTTGAAACTGAGAATGACTTTTTTCTTTTCTTTCCAGGACTCTCTCTCAAAGTCTCTATAACACATAGTATAAAGTGAGTAATCCTCATTAGGGTTAATGGGCTGTTCTAAAAAAAAAATATATAGCAGTGCTCTCACTTTCAGTGATGCACTGCATGGTTATAAATTAAATTTTGTTTATGTTCCTTAGAGTAGTATTAGAAGGATCAGTCTTAAAAGAGATCAAAACAAACAGACTTAAGTATTTGGTTATCCTTTTTGAAATAAAAAACATGGCTTCACTTTGAGAACTGAACTCAATAACTATTTGATGAGCTTCCTATGTTTTAACACTATTCAACTGTTTTCCAAAAATTAGAGAATAAAAGAGAAGTTTCATCCAGGTTATACTGATAGCAAACAGATGTAATCACAATACCAAATCATAATAATCCCTATAAAACACTTGCTCTCATTTTGTGCTGACATTCTCTTCCACATTTTGCTTTGCTTTCTTGTTAATGCCTCAAGAAGATTATGCAAATGACTTGTCTAGTGAACTAATTTCTTAAATCATTCAAACCACACTTAGAACACTGTTTTGTATAACACAAATAAGATATTCCCACTTCTACTTAATCAGCTAAGAAAGTTAACTACCACACTATGGTATCACTTACCCTGTAATAATTATCTCTGGATAGCTCTGAGTGATCAAACCCCAGTTGCCTCCACTGATGGGCCATTCCTGGAAGATTAACAAATACACTGAGGAAGAAAATATCATACAGTGCAAAGTTAA
Source organism: Nestor notabilis (assembly GCF_000696875.1). Classification (NCBI taxonomy): domain Eukaryota; kingdom Metazoa; phylum Chordata; class Aves; order Psittaciformes; family Psittacidae; genus Nestor; species Nestor notabilis. The sequence goes on along the minus strand of NW_009916754.1, from coordinate 27,902 downwards.
GCCATTGAAATTTCTGCGAATACTGCAGATTCCAATATTTCACAAGTTCAGAAACTAATGAAGACATATCTGCTCTTGTGGGGAGTGGGTAAAAAAAAAATGTTCTACAATGGCTATAAACAACACCCATGCTCCAGGAAGTCCCTTTTCCAATATTTCACAAGTTCAGAAACTAATGAAGACATATCTGCTCTTGTGGGGAGTGGGTAAAAAAAAATGTTCAACAATGGCTATAAACAACACCCATGCTCCAGAAAGTCCCTTAGCTTCCTTACAATTGATGAGAACACATTAGAAAAGCATGGCTACAGCCTTGACATATGCTATACCCTCCCCAGACATCTGCGATTAGTCACTGTCAAAGATAGGATAATGAGTCAGATAGAGCTTTAGTCTTAGCATAGCCACGCTTATGTTGTTTAGATCTGCTGATTATCAGTATTTTCGAATACATATCCATATACTACATATTATACCTTCTTACTGTAACCTTGACGTTTCTGTCGAGCACCAACTGAATAGAGTGCAGGTATGAGGTCCACAGGACAATCAGCAAAATATTCACAACAAGTAACCGGAGATTCGTGTATAGTCAAAGGATAGGGATTCTCAAATATAGGGTACCTATGATGGATGAAAGGAGAAGAACTGTTAACCTAGGAAAAGCTTTTTTTTTAATGCAGAACAGAAGTAAATCACTAAAGACTAAGTTTGCACTCTTTTCACATAGAGAAAAATAAATGCATACGAAATCAGATTATGAACAAATATGCTATGCAACTTTAACTGCTCATCCAGTACACTGTCAAGACAGTGTAGTACTCTAGATAGAACCTGAAGTTTGTATTGTTCCTAGAATATTGCTAGAACATTGCTATTCCCTATAGTAAGCTTTTAAAAAATATAAAACTATTTTAAAGGCCTGTGGAAAACCCAAAGTTACCAAGTCCTAATGGTAGCAATGTGGAGCTATGAATTTGTTTCTAACTCTTCAGCCTATTTTTCTAGGGAGAAAGGCAGGAAGACTCCAATTCTTACTGTTCTTAGCACTTTTAATAACCTACTCTCCTGGTTTCAGCTGTAACAATTATTCTTTACCTTCCTAGTAGCTGGTGCAGTGCTGCGTTTTGGCTTTAATCTGAGAGCAACACTGATAACACACCAGTGTTGTAGTTGTTGCTTGGTAGTGCTTATCCTGATCAAGGAGCTTCCAAGTCTCCCATGCTCTGCAGCGAGGAGGAGCACAAGAAGCCAGGAGGGAGCAGAGACAGGACACCTGACCCACACTGGCCAAAGGGGTATTCCATACCACAGCACGTCATGCCCAGTATATAAACTGGGAGGAGCCACCCAGAAGGCCCAGATTGCTGCTCAGGTTGGGCTGGGTATTGGTCAGTGGGTGGTGAGCAATCGTGTTGTGCATCACTTGTGTTTATTGTGTTTTTTCCCTTTTACTTTTTTTTTTTTTTTTTGAGAGGCAAAAAAGGCTACAGCTTCACAACTCGGCTAAAGGAAAAATTAGCAACAGATGAAAACATTCTGCAGAGCCATAAGTTTGTACAGACCTATCTGGAAAGTTAAAGCAATCTTCTAAAAATTGAACAAAAAAGAGGATTAATTTTAACAGAACATCACAAATCCATATTACAACACAGGGCAAAAAGAAACCTCGTGTAGGAGAAAAAAATCTACTTTGTTGCTTTATTAAGGTGTGGAACAGTACTTTGCAAGTCAATCCTAAAGACCATTATAAATTTCTAAAAAAAAAAAAAAAAAAACTGCTGAAGATTTTTTTCTACTGTGAAATGGTATAAGCATTAGCATAACTTCAGATATCGCAAACTATTTTACTTAAAAAAAGGCTTATACAAACTTTTTTATTTCAAGCTCATTAAAGCTTGTTTTATTAATGTTTCAGCATATGAATGTTGGAAGCTTAATGCCACTGGTGTATCAGAAACAAGTTTCAGATACAACATATGGTCATGTAACACTGGGAAAATCTAAATGAAATTGCTCAGTAGCTGCAGAGATACTAGGACTATACTTGACCTTCTTCCAAATTCCATAGTCTTCGATATCTAAGATATCACAATTGACTTAGAGGCTACATAGTTACAGGTTTTTGTTTTGCCCTAGAAGGATGTTCTTTACAGGGATTTTTTTGTTCATCATTGACCACTGGTGACTACAGCCAGTCGTTAAAAAGACTACACAAGATTCTTACCCATTTTGTGCAAGGTCAATCAACACTAGGTCCTTTTCTAGGAGAACAACTACAGCATATGGTTCCTGAAAGTCTGAAAACAAGAAAGAAAAAAGTTACTTACTGGTAAACATAGTTCTTGCATGCACAGTCTCAAGAATGTTATCAGTCCTTCCACTCTATCAAGTTGAGAGCCAAAAAGCCCCTTGGATGACTATAGTTTCTTAAGATACTTCATACACTCACCCCACTCAAATATTTCAAGTTAAGTTTGGGAAAACCATGCTCTCCCTTTAATTCAATATTCTCAATCATTTTCCAATTTGCTAGAAGCATTTAAACAGCTCAAAGAACAAAAAAAGGAACATGCAAAGGAACTGGAATAAACAGTATTTTTGAGAACAAGCCAATTCCTGAACAATGACATCCTCCCACCCCAAAACTGCTTTTCCACATATTCAGTGGAGTTTAAAGTGTAATTGCTTACAAAACCGATTGAAAGACAGCCTACCTGACACTAAAATAAGAAAATTGAAAGCCTTTCCAAAGCTTATCGTGCCCTCAAATTCTGAGCTAAGCACTTTTACACACTATGATAGAAGAGTAAAAACACTGGAGCCATTGGTAATATAATACTATTAATCTGGGCCAACTACCTAAATCATCATAAAAAAATCTCCTTCTGCAGAAGGAAGATTACAGATTAGTGATGACCTTCATGTGAGTATTGTAATGAATAAAGTCATTAAAGTTAAAAGAATTGCATGAATGCTAACCAAGACCTAGCATTGACTGGAAAGGTCTTTTGCACAAATATCAATAAACATGCTGCAGTAGCTACAGCTTAAAACTCTAAAACTACTTTTTGTCCATACACGGAAAACCCATGCAACCAGTAACTGGCAAAACAGGTTTTATAATAAACTTTTCTATTATGATGCTTTGGGAAGTAAAACATACTTCAGACAATGGGGATTAACAGATGCTGCTGCAGTCTGATCCCCAGAGGTAAAGCAGAAAGGAAATGGTAAATACTCTGATGGGATACAACTTCAGAGAGAAGAGGTCAAAGTACTGAGAAAAAAAAAATAAAATCTTTACAGAGCCTACCATTAGGATATGGTGTTTCACAGAGGGTTAGAAAATCAACAATAGAATAATCCATTTCTAGCACAGCAGTACTTTTCCCGTGCATAACTGTCAAACAGGGTCTTCTTCCTACAGTGTCATATGACAAGCCTCCTGAGAGAATGATGAAAGGCTCCCTGGAATAAAGCAGAAGCATGTAGGATCAAGCCAAGATGATACATTAAGAGACTGGGGCACTTTTATAACCTTATAATAAAGTTCAATGAGATATCATTAAGCAGAGATTCATTAAGAATAATGCATACCAGCTCTCCATGCAACATGTAGCTTGGGTATGAATTTCACAGTTTAAAAAACAAGAATTAGAAGGCTATAACTTAAGTCAGACATCTCTTTCAAACCTTTTCTTCTGTGTTACTTATTTAACCAACCTTTGCGACTGTTTGCCAAGATGAGATTTTTTTATTTTGTTCAACTTCAGAATTGTTTCTTTCTATTAAAATGCAGATTTAGATTTGCCAACAACCCCATTTATCCATACTATACAATATTCCAGCAGGATCAAGTACATTTACTTCCTGTACAGAATTAGCCTAGATTTTGAAGGATGAACAATTTTTCAAACACTGTAAAGCAATTTTGCAGCCACAATAACACGACTGTCTTGGAGAAGCAACCAGCTGCTTGATAAACTACAAAGATCTAGTATCTTTTAAGAAAGCAAAGACACAAATACATGCCCACAGTTCTTTCATCACACATTTACTCTAGACATTTTATTCATTTTACTCCCTACTACCATGCACAAAATTAAAAAAACTACCATGTCACAGACTGCTCCTACTACATAATTAAATGCCTTGAGTATAACAAAACTATTTCTTCTAGTCCTGAAGAGCGACTAGCAAATTCCCTTCAGAAGTTTTTTAAGTCTTTACAGAAACACATTTTAAAACACATCCACATTTTCTCCAATATGCATAGAACAGTTTAGTATTTCACTTACTGAAAAGCAAGATGAAATAAACACATGTTTTATTAGAGGTCTGGTTTCGGTTGAGATAGAGATAATTTTCTTCCTAGTAGCTGGTGCAGTGCTGTGTTTTGGCTTTAGCTTGACAATAATGCTGATAACACACATTTTTTTAGTTATTACTCAGTAGCACCCTTATTGAGGACTTTTCAGTCTTTTGTGCTCTGCCATTGAGAAGGGGTACAAGAAGCTGGGAGGGAGCAGAGACAGGACACCTGACCCAAACTACCCAAAGGAGTATTCCATACCACAGCACATCATGCCCAGTATATGAACTGAGGGGGAGTTACCCAAAAGGTACCAATCACTATTTGGGTTGGGCTGGGTATCAGTTGATGGGTGCTGAGCAACTGTATTGTGCATCACTTGTGTTTATTGTGTTTTTTCCCTTTTAGTTCTCTCCCCTTGTTATTTCTCTTAGTAGTAGTATTGTATTGTACTTTAGTTATTAAACTGCTCTTATCTCCAAACCTGCAGGTCTTACATTCTTTTGATTCTCCTCCCCATCCCACCCAGAGCGGGCAAGGGGGCGCAAGCAAATGGCTGCGCAGTACTGAGTTACAAGCAGGGTTGAAACCATGACAACTATGTATTTTCTTCTTTATTATCAGAAGTCATTACTCATTTTAACACTGTTTATGTTTAAAATAGGGCATAATACCTTTTAATGTGCAGGCCTACTGTTTATAAACATACATCTCAATTTCTTGAGCTATTATTGATTACCGTCTCAGATTTCAGGTTTTGTTTCTGGAGAAAAAACACGCACTTGGTCTGTGAAATTCCTCTGATCTACTCTTATGCTCACTTTAGGTAGGAATCCTACCCTTTCAGTATCTACCTTAGAAGCAGCTATCTGGAGAAAATCTGTAGGCAAGAAAGCCATCCTGGAATATTGTGAAAAAGAAGCTGAAGAGATCTTTTATTTTTTGCCTTTTCCTATAACACCGTATTTCCTATACTAGTTAGCATCTGAAACAAATGTGAAAGACTAGGTACATCTCTTTTCTTGAAAACTATGTATGGAGGCTCTAGTTTATGCACATGTGCCTTTCATTATTTTCAGGCTTGGCTTAAGTGTGCTATGTGGTTTTAGCACTGAAGACAAAGCAGACTGAGATAAGCTTTCAGTTTCTGGAATTACTTCACAGTCTGTCTGATCCTTCAGAAAGCCCTATAACTGAAGAGTTGATAGGGTCAAAGAGTTCTGCTGGCTGAGGAAGAGACCTCACAGAACAGCCATAAATTAGACTGTGGCTCCACCAAGTTCAATATCCTGCCTCCAACAGCAGTCAAAAGTGTATTTCTAGAAAATGAATCCGTTTCCTTCAAGTTTATTTAATCTCAGTTCTTCATATTGGAACTTCAGACAATCTTTTATGGTCAGGTCCATGATGCAATTCCAGAAAAAGGACAAACTTTAATTTAACTTGATATTTTTCAAGACGTCAGCAAAGAAGAAAATATTGGTATGATGTACTTCCAGTATCTTATTGTGCTGAAATGATTTATTGCAGTATTTTTTGTCTACACAAAACCTTTTTTTTTCCTAAACAATAACGCTGCCAGGACAAGTTGCAGTAATTATTAGACTTGTGGGTTCACCAAGATCAACTGACAATAACAAAGTGACAAATTTCAGTTTCCATGTTTCATACATCACAGTAAAGAAATGCTTCTCCTGGTTTTATTTCTCAAGGTAATCAGATTGCTTTGGGCAGGCTTGCCAGAGCCTGTATCCCTATGAAGCAAAGAATGGAAGTGCTAAGAATAGATTACACAGATCCGTCACATGGATTTTTCATAGATGTATCAAAGATTAAAGTTGACTTTAGTCTGCCAGAACGACTAAAACAGGTTTGTGTAAGAACTTTTCATATGTTAATGAAAGTGGATTTACCATGAATGCAAGCTGTGTGTTTTCTAATTGAAGTGTTGTCCCTCAGTTGTGATACATATTAAAAGGTTAGCACACACACATTTTACAAAGAAACGCATAATATAAAAGAAAAATTAAGAAGTATTGTACTTTACATAATAGATGAGAGAGGTAAAATTAACTCTCCAAGTTAGATCCATCTGATACAATGGAAAACCTTTAACAAAAAGCAGTGCTCAAACTCTTAGAGAGTTGCTATGTAGCATTTTTAGCAGCGGCTAATACAGAGATTCTTCTTCAAAACAGTTTTGCTTCAGCAGGTTTGGAAGTGGTCCCTTTACACTAATTTTCTCATCAGTAAAATCTGTAAGATCACTTGGGAAACACTATAAAATATTCATTACAAAGTGGAGGCAATGTTTCATTAGAAACAAAAAAAAAAATCAGAAAACACAGGATTATGAAAATGAAATAAAACCGAGTGGCTCACAACCCTGCAGGATGTTCCTGCTCAACTTTAGAAGTAAACTGTTAAGCATCACCCAGTTTCTGGCAACCTGGATGTGAGGGCGAACAGTACGTACAGAAGTCAGGCCTTTGGTACCAGCTGGCTTCCTTTTCAAGCCATGGATGAATTTGTCAAGAAGTTAATCCCTAGTAATAATAAAGTAATTCCACCTAGTAATGAAGGTGGAAAAGATCCAAGGGTTACTATAGCTTAAAAATTAAATTCTTGAAGTACTAGTGAAGATAAATTACAAATTCATTTTGGGAAGTGTGCTTTTGAGCTTAGACAATAAAATAGTATATTCAAACTAAATTAACAGATCAAGAAATTTTACTTATCTGAAGACCTCATTATTATTGTAACCTCTAGGTCCCAATCATATACGCCTATCTTTCTAAGAGGTACTGCTCTACAGTTAGTCAACGACAGCTAACAATAACATTCTTGCTCTGTTTCATAGGAAGACTTTTGAGCTGTAATTTCTATTACACAGAGCTTTAGTGGTGAAGAATAAGCTTGGGCAATTTTACCATAATGCTAATATCAAGCAGAATAAATACTGTAGGAACTGAATCCGGAGGGGTGGGAAATGGCATTAGGAAGCTCAAGAGCTTCTCTCTAGATCCACTTTAGACAGAAAAGCATGCATAAAAGGCAACATTGAAACCATTTCAACAAGCTCAAAGGGTAATCTATCTTTGCAACTCATTACTTCATGAAGAGATGGAGTATTTTAGATGAAAAAATTACTGGAGAGCAATGACATTCTCTGGGATTGGAAATTATGCCAGTTTTCACAAGGAATATATGAAGAACTTGCCTTTTTGACCCCCTAGCCTAGGTACAGGATGACTGTCAGTAGTAACCTTTCTACATGTATTTCCCAGAAATAAAGCTACAGACATACTATTGTTGAGGGTAACTTTGTCTTTGGAGACTTCACAGGCACTATCTGCAGCAGACTTAAGCAAAAACACACAGCAATAGAAAACCTACAAACTTAGAAGACAAATAGGTAGTCTCTAAGAACCAGAAAAAGCTTCCTGTCTTGTTTTCACAACTCCAGCTTCACAATATGGAGAACACTGGAAAGCGAGGGGTATAAAAGAAAGAAAGACCACACTAGGGAAAAGTAGTCTCCCCATAGTATTACTAGAAATTACACTAGAATAAGCTCCTCTTTGAACTGTGTGAAAAGTCAATTAGTTTTCACATAGTAATATTGTAATTGAACAGAACAAGCTTCAAACTCATCTTCTCTTCAGAGTGACTATTCATAAACAGAAGGCTTTTGATTGCAGAAGTTGTAACTTGCTGAAGCTGAGACTACTTTTGGTTATCTTTATCTTTCTTTAGATCAGCTTTTAACATTTCAGTTGAGAAAGAAATACACAGATGCAGACTTCTGCAAGGAAAATACGGCTTTCCAACTGATCATACATGTTCATATATTGGGAATTTGCCACTATCTTAAATTTCTATTCACCTTACTTTTAGCAAAAACGAAAATACACAAAGCCACTGCTATTATACATATGTGTATACCAATGTATCTAGTAAGATCTATTACATCAATTAAGTAACAATCTTCTATAAATCTGAATGCCTGGAAAGCAAATGAAATCAATGCATAACAAACACATGCCATCCCTATCCCCCCCCCCCCCCCCCCCCAATAAAAACCCCAACAAAAACTGAACAGGTTTCCATGAATATTTTATCTTTATATTGCACTTTTTACTCAAACACTTTAAAGCACTTTAGAACCATAAATAAAAAGTGCCACTCAGTTCACGAAATCCTGCAATCCTAATTGCAGTCTTGGTAACAAAACATGCTACTCGAGATACTGTAATTCCATCTGAGCCTCTTGTTGAAATTACTGCTTTGTAACATTCTCAATGTGCATAATTAGGCACAATTCACTGCATAAATTACTGCACTTTACCAGAAGAGATTCTGTCAGTAGCATTTTTGGGGGAGGAACACTTATTCAGAACTTAGAATATTCGCATCAGGCTACTATTTGCCAAAGTTCAGTTTTTCAGGCCTGTGCTTTAGTTTCTTCTGTGCTTTATCAGCCTTTTTCTCTTTCATATGCTCAAAGGATTGAGCAAAAATACGTAAGTTTAGTAGCATGGAAGAAGCACGTAGATTATGCATCAGTAGGATCTTTACCTAAGATAAGGTTTGTAGGTAGTAATTTGTTCACATGTGGTTTTGTAGTTTATTCAGCAATACCCACTTTACCAAAATTATTTCAGCTGTTTTATCATAGCTCAGTGCCATCAGAATACGTATCCCAACAACTGGGAAACAAAGTACATTCACAGAGAGCTGCATTATTTTACATACATTTGTTTTAGATGCAAAAAAGTCTTACCCAGCTCTAGTTGTCTTATATTCCACCTTAAGGATAGGTTTACAGGGTTCTGGCTTCTTTCCATCCTTCAACTGCTTTCCTAAAGTGAATTATTTGTTTACATTAATCTTACAGTTCCATAAAATGATGAAGAATTATGAAATTCACCCTGCAACTTGCAAAGTAGAACACTCATACAAGACATATATTCAACACCTTTGAAAACTACAGTTTACCTTGGAATAATATCATTAAAGATTTGGTAAAATTCTTAACGCACAACTTAGAATATTTAGGTTTAGTCTGGTTTTAGATTGTGGGTTTATTTTTTTTCTTTTAAAGCATTGTTCAGTATTTGGTTTTTTTTTTAAAAAAAATAATCCTCCCCTAAAAAAGTTCTTTTAAGTAGCCCTGGGAGATTTAAAACTTATGTCTACCATTTTGCAATTAAAATTGGTCATCGTAAAAGTAAAATGAGGTTTATCCTGAGTGCTTTCCTTGGGGGCTAAGGCTTGAACATGAAGGTCCAATCCTTTACTGTATGCACCATTAGCAACTAAAGCTTTACAGATACAATTTCCCACAGAGTTTGTAGAATTTAAGAGTATGGTATAAATATGTATCTTTTCCCTCTGAACATTGGTAAAGTCTGATACAGCTATAAAGTTCTACAAAAAATTTCATTTGCAGCTCAAAATCAAAATGAAAATGTTTACTAAAAGAGGCCAAAGCATTAAAATCAAGTTAGTCTTCTCTAACTAGTTTTACTACTGCAGTAGCAGTCAGGTTTTTTTTTTTTTCGCTGCTACAGGATCATGTAGAAATCCATAGCTTCCTTTTTCCATTCTAGTCCCCAGCCAACACAGTAAACATGGACTTGCTGAAGGCTCAGATAGGTAAACCAGGATTCTTAACTTCAGCATCTCATGCTATGACTGTAATCTCACAGATTATCCTGTTACATTCACACTTAAGAATCTGAGGTAAATAAGTTGCTAAAACATGACTTCGACATATGCACACCATATAAGCCTGGCATTTGTATAGAACTTTTTTGAATAGCAGCAGCATATTTCAGAGAAGAACAACATGTAAAGTTAATTTCCTAGCTTAACATTAATTCAAGACTTCTCAGAAGGGGGAACATCTTACCAGATGCTAGTCTTACTCTCGTACAAACCTTTCCAAGAATTTATATGGTAATCTACACATTTATACATGAAACAGATGCTTGCTTATATGTATTTTAAACAACATATGGGATTGTAATTGCAAGCAGAAAGTAAGCCCTGCAAAATATGCATCAGTTAATTCTGAGATCAATGCCTTTATGTGAAAGGTGAGCTTAAAGTTTATAGCTTTAGACAAAACTGCAGTGATATCAATTCTTACTTGATACTTCTTTTTAATGAAATCTATCAGAATTTGATATGACAGTTTTTTTACTTGCACTTGCATTTTTAATACTTGGTTTTGCAAAATGCACTTCTATTAAAAATAAGTTCTCTGTGTTTTAAGGGTTGTCCAACAGCGGGTATCCCTTTTCATCTTACCATGTGGAGTGATTGTCTGGAATGGTTTAGTAGGAGATTTTACATTCCATATGGTCAAGGTACCATCTGAGTGACTACAAATGAATTGTTTTCCTTCATGGTGCCAAGCCACAGAGTGGATTGCCTATGAAAGAAAAATGAGAAAACAGAATAGCGTAAATTGAGTAGCTTAGTATCATTATATCCTTACTCAGTGAGATGTGATAGCAAAAGGAAATTAGAGAAAGTACTAATTAAATCATACTGCTCTTCAAATGCCCTAATTTACCCATGGTAGGATTTCCATTCATAAGTTCTTCTTTCAGACATACTTTTTCCATCTAAAATGCTGTCTTCAACTGTAGTGATGTTTGATTTGTTGGGGGGGTTTGGTGTGTTTGGGGGGGGGGGAAGGGGTTGAGGCTGAGGGTTGGGGGAGAGAAAGATACTTGTCAGAGGGTAGTACTAAAGTATTTTTCAGTAATTTGTAGTGTGCAGAGAATATCTGCAAGCCCTTACGCTTTGCTAGCCATTTTTTTTTTTTTTTTTTTGGGAAAAATAGACCGTCTGTGAAAATCCTATCAAGTAGCTGTTTTTTGTAAGTCAAAACTTCAAATGGCATTTCGAGATGTCTGCGTAGATATGCACAAGAGGCAAGCAGGGGCTGAGAATATCAGTAAAATGACAACTGAAGCAATAATAAGATTTCGGAAATTATGATGAATGATGATGATTACAAAAACAAAACATTAGCTTGAATAAGCATTCCAATGTTGCAATGGTAGTTTTAAGGTATAGAAACGCATTAGCAACCTACTAGTAAATCTTTTCATGGATACAGAAACATCTTTACATTCATAAAATCAGGAACGGAATGATTAAGTCATGCCACATGAATTCTCAGTGCAGAAAAAAAAGCTGACTGAATGAAATCTAGTTGCTGCCTTAAGGTGAGAGAAAAGTAAACAAGAGTACAAATAAGGCAAAGAGATTAACTAGTAAGAAAAGTTTGGTGCCATTTCTGTTTCCAGCATCTCTGTTAGTACATGGAGACACCATGAAACCATTAGATGATGTTCAAGGGAATTTTAGTTACAGGATCAAAATATCAATAAGCAAGGAAAACCCAAAGTACTTCTCTACTTCCCAAAAGGTACAGAAGGAAGTATTATCTACTGGAAGTATTGAACTTTGATATCACTGAGAAGGTAGATCTCCTTAATACTTATGGTAAAGACATAACTCTAAGTAAACTGAAAGCAGGACCTGAATAAGTGAAAGCTTATGGGCTGTACAATGCCATCTTTTCAGTGGGTACACTCAGTAGAGATTTTATCTGTAACTAGGGGTTAGACTCGCCCCAGCAACGCAGGTACCTAGAGGCTGAGTAGAAGGGAATCCTAACTAGCAGTGAAAGCTTAGGCAGCAAATCCCTAGATGAAAAGCAAATCACACAAGATAGATCTAAGCTATCTTTGCTTAAACTGATTATACACAGATCAGAGCCTCATATTTCATAAAATTACAGAGAAAAATCAAGACAGTTTCCAGCAATATGATTGGAAGAATCCAGAGATTAAATGCCAGATAGAGGAAAATGACTACACGACATGAATTCAGACTCCCCAGGAATAAATTTTCCAACTTAAAGTAGTAGAAAAGCCGAGTATCCGTAAACTACAGATCAACTAAATTCTGTATTTCTTAGTGAAATTTAGTTTTGTTCCCAATATAGCGTGGAATCACTACAGAATTTGTTAGAAAACTGATTCAGTGTATCAATATTCAATCTACACATATGTAGCTCAGAAACCTAGACTCTCACATGAAGTCTCCTAAAGTCAAAGTAAAATAGACTTGCTTATTCTGCCTGTAAAATTAATTTTTATTTAGCAAATATAAGCAGGTAATATGAAAGATTTTTTTCATAAATATTGGAAATTCAGTGTTACTTACCAACATAGTACCAAGCAAATCCAGCAATCAGTAAGTTTGAAAGTACAAACCCGGTAAAGCACAGGTTGCATTTCAAAAACCTATTTTCACTAAGAGAAGAAATTATCTATACTATTATGAGCAATACAATTTAACAAGTATGTTTTAATACTCTCCCATGTGGAGTCTAACCCTGACATTAGTAGGCAGCCCATAGCGTAAATGGAACAGTTTTTGATACACATGTATTTAGAAATAGGTCTTAAGAACCCGGAAGAAAGCAAGTTTCATAGAATGAAGGGTAAATTGGAAAAAGGAACGCTTTTTCCTTTTCTTGAAAAAGCAGGTCAAGAGAAAGGAAACCCAAATCCCATTACTGTTGAAACAACATTAATGCTTAAGAGCATAAAAAGATCTGATAAACTGAGCACAAAGGACAAGGATGACTGATATCACCTTATTTCTGCAAGGAACCTAATGGGATGGAAAGAATGCTGAAAGGCAATAATGAGGCTTTTGGATTTATGGTTATTTATTGTCTAGTTTTATAGAGCATCTGGCTACATTTAGCAATACAGCTAACTTTTTTAAAGCATAACAAATACATTTTATGTATTTTTTAAATAATCCAACTAACAATTCTGTGGGCTGAGTGTGATAACCTTTGGTGCAAAGCACTATCCTTTGCTACTACACAATTCACAGCTTTTTGTAAGGCTGAAAAATTAAGCTAGACCTGTAAGTAGCTGTAGTATAATCCCCACGTTTACAATAGGCTAGTGTATTTACAGTGACAATTCACTTACAACAAAGAAGTACAACAACTTTAGGTGGCACTAGCTGGTTGGTATAGATAGCCTCAATCAGCAAAACAAAACTGGTAACTGAAAAATCATCGTAATACTTGAGAGCAACAGTTTGGACATTTTCTCCATTATTAATATTAGTGCTGGAATACAAAGGAAAGCACAACATCCAAGATAAAAAAGTCAGGCAGAATCCACCAAGGCTGCAAATCTATATATAGCTTCTTCAACACTAAAAAGCTCCTAGGAGTAATATTTTTTTTTTTCCAGTGTTTTACACAAAACTTACTAATTAAATATAAACTTTCAAAGTTTTAATGATAATTCTCATTCTGTTTTGAAACTTCACCCAGTACCCTTTTGGTACCATAAAGCTTATATCAGATTGTGCTGATTCAACTGTGTCTCAAATATTTTTATGGAGTATATCACTGGTCATATAGATCCCAGAGAGACAGTAATTCCCTATTACAAGATCATGCACCAGTGCCACAGAGGACTCTTGCTGTTTTTAAGGCACAAGGTGCTTGTATCCTCAAGAGGAGTTGTCTGCACAGGTAATCCAAGTCATGACCTCATTAACATTCAGAATCTTCCATTTACAAACATACACTGAATCCAGGGTGTCTTTACACGACCTTACACAGAGAATTTTTACCAAAAAAAAAAAAAAAAAACAAATAATAAAAAAAAAAAAACAAACAAAACCCAACACTTTAAATTTACTTAATTATAACTAAAGGTTTCTTATTAAGGGTATTCCTACTATTCCCTTCACTGTGATTCAAAGGTAGCTGTTCTGGACTATATGGAAGTTTTTTGAAAACTTTTGAGACAGTTATGAGTGGAGGGAGGGGGTGACAAATCTTTTTTGGACAAATCCAGCATGATTAACTGTAATGTCCTGCATAAGCCAAAGCTTAACCAGAAATGTAGAAACTAACTATCCTAGACAGCATTATGTGGAGACAGGCTGCGTACAAAGGAAGCCTCACTTTCACCAGCTGTTCCAGAAGGATTATCCTGTGTGGAAAAGTAACTGTCATACTGCATGCAAAGAAGGTGAACATATCTGATTTTCAGAAGGAAACCTTGTAATGACTGCAACCGTTGCCCAAGGGAGACTGTAGGACCGTAAAGTGCAACCACATATAAGAAACTGAAGTCTGAGGAACAAAATTAAAAGCATTTATATGCAAGTCTCCTGCAGAAATATCTTAAGTAGATCACTTGGTTTTAAAGAGATTAATGTACATTTAAAACACTTTATAAAATTCAGTTTTACTGCTGCAGTAGCTTGTTAATATCCCTAGAAATCAATATTATTTCTTGGTTCTTTAAAGAGGTACAAAGATCAATAACTCTAAATACAACCTTAAAATTTGATAGACAAGTTCATCAATAAAGACTCAAGTTTTGATTGTATTTTTCACCATCAAGAGGATTTAACTGTTCCAATTCATAAAATGCATATACATAAAATCTCTTTTGTTTCAATTTCTACAGACTTATTTTAACCCTACAGGCGATTACACATACATCAACTCGGAACACTTTGAGACCACTCTTCGTATCCTATCTTCTTGCAAGACAAGATACATGCAGAAAATCGATACTTGGTTGTTAATACAAAAACTATTTAAGCTGTTTACCCTGTTTCTAAGAGACTTTTCAAGCCATTTTTCTAATACCAAGTCTAGACTACTGCAAATACAGTTGCTACAACTCAGAAAAAAAGAAAACTAAGTAAACTGGTTTGCTTTTTTTGTTTTAAGTAAGAGGCACCTCCTTGCTTGATTCTCAAGTGTAACACAATCATTGGAAAAATGTTTCTCTACACTTTCCTATAGGAACACACCACCAACCATGGAAAATTCCTTTCATCATTCTTTGGATTTGACAATGATCTTTTTCTCTTTTGTGCCATTAAGTGAACTTGAAGCACACTGTGCATGACTGGTAAGGTCCATGGTAAGAGATTAGTTATTCTGCAAACCACTGTGTACTGTAGCCTATTCAGACTTCATTGTCTTATTACCATAGTCCTGCATTTCCATAGGCATGGAGAATATTTTCTGGTATACTTAAAACAGATGACAACACTGACTCCTTTTCTGCAGGTTTACTAACATACTCAAAGCAAGGATAATAACTTGGGAGTACCTATGCTCTCTTGTCACTAGCCTAAAGAAAGAAAGGGAAACAAATACTGCAAGAGAAAAAGAATATAGCTACTGAGATTTAAATGGCAATATATCATGAAGATTGTTTTGATACCATGAAATGTGCGAGTGCCTAATGACTGCATTGTCATTCTTTGGTTCCTGGCAAGTCACATATCAGCATTGCCTTTTTATTATTTTTTTTTCCTCTCTTTCTCTTCCTCTTAATCCCACAGGCTACTTTGACATGTTTTTAATGCTTTAAAATAATCTCTTATAGTCAGCTATGTACCAGAAGATTGAGCCTAAAAATAGTCATCTATAATACATTTGTTGCATTAATGCTATCAAAGCTTCCTTTAAATCAGAAAAAGGTAATACTTGAAGAATGGACTATATTTAAAAACATTAGTTTTAGTTTTCAGAAGTTACACTTCAATTCTTTAGAAAAAATTCCCAAAACTATTGGTTGAGATATTTGGGTTTTTTCCTCTCATGGCTGAAAATATAGTATGGGAAACGTTTGCAGTATAAACTGTATTCCATGAAAGAAATTAGTAACTTTTTGAATCATCAGTGTTTGAAAATAAAAGGCTTAAGAATACGAAAAAAGAATTCACAGTCTTTATTTTTCCACTGAGCCTGCCCAAGACAAAAAGGATGTTTTGAGGAAAAGGCTTCAAAGAAACTTTCTAAAGAGATGTTAATTCACAACTGCAGTTCCATTAGGTCACAGAAAATTTCCTCCAATTTCTCTGAAAAAGAATGCTACATCTGAGCATTCTCTCAACTAATTCTAAACATGCAACATATTACTGTTACAATAAAAAGCATACAGTAGTGGAAGTTGAGGATCTCATTTGTAATACAGAAAAATCAAGAACAAATTATAACTAAATTGTCTTCTTGACCAATGTTTTTCAACTCTGAAGTCATTATTACATGTTAACAGAACAAAATTAACATTAGTTTCAAATGTAGAATAAAAGAAAAAGAGAAATCAAGATGCAATCAAACTTATAATGGACACAGCTTAAGTTATTTCTGCCTAGAACTGTTAGCTACTCTTTTCTTGCCCAGAACCTAGGTTAATCATACCCTCCCTGAATCCCGCTCCATTTAGTCAACTTCCCTGGTTTCTGATTTTCCGTTCTATTTTAATATCTACACAACTGAACTAGCTTGCCACTGAAAATTATCATTTGCTTACATTATACATTAGTTATAGACATTTAATTTTTGGCGAATTATGTGAATTGCTAAGTTACTCAGCTAGAATGAATACATTACCTTATTATCATAATTCCAGCAATGCCAGTCAATGTTTTTCACACTATCAGTTATGGTGTTACTTGTGCAGGACTCAAAAAATTACCCACCTTTCTGCAGTAACCTCTTTCAGTAAAAAGCTAGTGAGAATGCTTTTCTGTTAAGGAAGCTGCTCATAAAATCCAGTAAAGTTTTTATTATTTGGCAATACCATTTCATTCTTGCAAAATGTAACAAAACCGCCCATCTTTCTTCTGCATTTGTTAATATTTACATTCACTTACTTGAAACTGTGCTGGTCGAAAAAAATCAACAAAACCAGTGTATTTATATGAGCCACTAATTAACCAGCATCAACTGTAATACGATTAGAAAGGTAACATTATGGAGATGAATTTTTCTTTCACTAACAAATCAAGGGAGATTCTCCATTTTTGCAGCTAAATACAAAATAGAGGCACTGGAGGATAAAATGAAAGATAATTAAAGCAGCAGCCCCACCTCACTTTGACTTGCACTTAAAAGAGGATAGATATGTGTGTATATAGCATATGTGGAATAATCCACTTTCTGCAGCTTTCTATTAATTATCTTTTCTGTATCTGACTGTTTCTGGACCAATGGCCTTGAGAGAAGATCCTATTACAACACTCTGCAATGGCACTTGTCAAGAAATGCTGTTTTCAATTGTGCTAGACAAAATAAACCATTTTATTTCTATGCCATTCAGGCCAGAATCCTGAAGAACTTGAAGCTGCCTAACTGTATCAAATCCAAATTTGAAAAATGGGACATTTTTCTATTCTGCCTTCCCCATTAGAAGATTAGATCTAAATAACATAACCACTGAAGAACAAATTCCTTGTCATACATTGTTATATGGATGGGAACCAACAAATTATTACCACATACAGTAATTCTTTTCCCCAAAGAGTTATTTTTCTTAAAGGGTAATCTGAACTCACAGAAAAAGCATACTTCAACTTTTAAGACTTCAATGGCTAGTACTTCCTTTTAAGCGATTTTATGTATGTTTGTTTCTCACCAGTGAGAACAACAAAACTCATCAAGCTCACTCTATAGGTCTTCACTTTTCTCTCCCCTCCCTATCTATTCCCAGCTTATGATAATGCACATTTCTTAACTAAAAGATCTGACACGAGACATTACTTCTTCAATAAAAAAAAATAAAATAACAAAACAAAAACCAAACAATGGAACAACTAGATACGTTCACTTAAAAATCCTACGGGAAATCAAAGATGAAACAGCTGAACTATTCACTGCTGTTTGCAACCTCTCAAATCAGGGTCAGTTCAGAAAGATGACAAGTACGGAGTCAATTTTTAAATAAAGGGACTACAAAATGCAAAGAAAAACAGAATAAGCAGCATAGTGTCTACCCTGGGTAAGCTTCTAGAAACTGCAATAAAACTTTAATAAAGAACAGTGTTAGTCGACATAGGGAAAAGTATAATATCTCAGGTAGACGTCAACATGCTTTTTCTAAAAGGAAATTATATCCAACAAACCTCTGAAAAATGTTAGCAAGCATGTGGCTAATGGAAACACCAATTAAGCTGTCCACAATTTTTGAAGTCTTTCAACATCTCTCAAAGGAAACTAAAACCAAACAGATTAAGATCCCTGAACAGATGAATAATTGGTTAAGATATCAGGAAGTAAAGGAAGCTAAAATAAAGACAGACTGGCAGTAATTGACCAGCTCAAGGTAATTGGTAGAGACCCACAGGGATCTGTGCTGCTCAGTTTATTAATAAATAACTCAGGAAATAAGTGGTCTGCTGACAGTACCAAAGCCTATTCAAGGTAGAAATCAGTATTCCACTGAAGAACTGCAAAAAGACTTAAAATTTTTTTGTCCAACTATGTAAGTGTGAAGCACTGTATAAGTGCAATGAACTTAGAGCTGACAATTAACACTGAAGAGCAAGGCTCTAGTTGTACAGTAGGCTGTTCTAAGGAAGTATATGCTTAATGCTTGCCACATGAAGAGGCTGATCCAGTATCCAGATAGAGGAAAAAAAACCCCAAACATTATTATTCCACATCGTAAATTCGGTGTACCCACATCTTGATTATACTATGCTGTTGTGTTTGTCTTTTATAAACCAAAGATGAAATAGAATGGTTAAGAGCAAGAACACTAGGAATAAGAACTTAAGACTAAAAAAAGATGTAGATACAATTAAGTTTAGGATACAAAGTGACACAGGAAATTAGATGCATGCAATGCAACCGGAAGATAGAAAATTGCTCTTCACATAATATACTTTGAGGCTTATACAGGCATATCTGAATAAGCCTCATTCAGCTCAGATGTTCTAATATAGCTCTGATGATCTAAGGCCTAAACCACTTCAGAGACTACTCCTTCAAAGAAACTCTTCACTGGTAGAGCTAACACACAAGCATGAGTACCGAGTAAGAACCACCACAAAGCCCACAAAAATCCTGCCTTGTGAAAAGGGTTTAGCACAGAACTAAGGAAAATACACCTGCTGTCATACAAGAAACAGGCCCAGCTGGTACCAAACAATGATACAGACATTTTACAATTGGTGACATTTAATTGAGACTAATTTTGTTATTTTAAATAAAAGAAATCAACTTGCCTGTTAAGTGTTTTTTCTTAATCTCAGTCTTTTGAAAAGCCTACATTCTCTCATGAATTATGCTTTAAAGAAATAAATTTCCTTCAATGCAATTGTCTTTTTTAAATCTCTCCCACTTTCATTTCAAACCTTAATCTTATTCTACAAGGAAAAGGTGTTTATAGAAATGGCCTAGTGAGACTTCTTCCCCTAGTAGCT
>NW_009916754.1:0-8268 GCF_000696875.1 Nestor notabilis | reverse complement strand
GTAGCTTCTTTCCCACCGAACTTTTCAGAATATGTGAGCGATTCCGAATGACAGAAATTGCTAAATCATCTTGTTTCAACTTAAGACTCAAGCTCTTAATACAGGGTGAAAGTCACACTACTCAGTAACATAGAATCATAGAACGATAGAATAGTTTGGGTTGGAAAGGACCTTAAGATCATCTAGTTCCAACCTCCCTGACATGAGCAGGGACACCACACACTAAACTAAGGCTCTGTCCAGGCTGGCCTTGAACACCTCCAGGGTTGGAGCACTCACAACTTCCTTGGGCAACCTATTCCAGTGCCTCACCACCCTCACTGTGAAGAACTTCTTCCTTGTATCTAACCTAAACTTCCCCTGTTTAAGAAAACAGGAAAAAAATCTGAAAGCCAGCCCCCCAAACTAGTAAAGAAATCCTATCTATGCCACCATTCATTGCTTCACAAACTTCAGCTCTGTGAATTGAATTCTTCTTACTCAATCTGAAGCTCCTATTACTCAAATTCTATGGCTCTTTAAGAGAAAACTTGAAGTACTTGAAATTTCAAAGATACCTATTTATCAACCCACTGGTGACAGAAGCAGGAGAAGAAAGGAGGGGGGAGGGAATAAAAAAATAAAATCACTTTTAGATTAGGCAATTATATCCTCATAATAACCAATGCAGGTAAAAAAATGTTACCTCATCATGTGTGTATCTGTAATCTGCCTTCTTTGACTTCAGGTCCCATAATACCACTGTTCCAGATTCAAAGCCAATCAGAAGCTGCAACAATAAGCATATATATTAAGTCATTATAAGGATAAGCAAAATAATACCATTTGCAATGCCTGTAGTTCTCGTCCCAAAGAGATGCAGCATAATACTACATGTAGTAACTGCGAGTAGTTACAAAGACAAAACTTAGAAGTAGTGAAAACAACTGACATTCATGCAAAATTAGAAAAATAAATATATAAAGAACACATTCTCCTGAAAAGTCCTTGGAAATCCTTTTGAGTTCCAGAAAGTTTGATATAAAACTTACCTAAGTGCAAGTGTAATCCTTCCAGAATGAAAATGGGAGGGAGGGGGAGTAGTGGTGGTGAAGAGAACTTTACGATGCCTTTTTGTCTCATTGGAATTTGTTCTGCTTAGATACCCTGGAAGAATACACTATCCTTCCTCAAGTTCTAAATAATAGTTTATTGCCTATAAAGGAACTAGGTAATATAAACTTTCTCCAGATGTCCACTGCAATTGAGATAACTAAGGTTCTTAGTGTTCCTTTAGTCAATTAAGAGGAGGAAAGTAAGAGAGAAATTAAACAAAATAATTTTCCAAACAATCTTTTTGCTAGAAGCAAGATTAAACCATTTCTGTAGGAAGTCGAGATTCAAATTGCTCATAATTGGCCTCAGACATTCCTGAGTATCTAAGCGCTTTGCTCTCCTACCTTAAGTGACACTTCTCTTAATGAAAACAAAACAAGGCCAACAGAAGGTAGTAGTAACAGTCTTGGCACTTGTTACATAGAAAGTGGCAATGCAGCTTTATCTCTCATAGCTGCTAGATCTACTGCGAGATCTTTCCTTTGAGCAATGCTGCTACGGGAGAAGCAGCTCAGCATTAAGTAGCATGCCTTCACTCCTACTTCTTTTTCCCAGTATGGATATAAAGAGGAGTGGCTGGCTGCTGGGATTTACTCACTCTTGAAACTGCCTATTTCCCATGAGAAAACAGAACTGTGCTGAGGTGTGTCCTTCATGTTACAAGTTAGAAAACATTACCTTCACACACATGGCACTGTAGTCGAGGCTATAGATGTACCTAGAGGTTTTGCTTGGACAATCTTTTCAGCATGTTAAATTTTTCAAAGTGTACAGTTATTTCCAGTATGAGATATAACACATGACCAGCTTATAGATACAATATTTGATCTACTTCAGTGTTCTACAGCTAAATCTACTAAAATACCCTAAAAATATTAAACATTTGATCTAGTCAAAGTGGATGTTAGATTTTTTCCTCACTACTGTGTCATATACACTATTATTTTAAATGATTTTATCATAAGCCACATTTTATAATTCTCCTATTTTAACTTTAAACAGTAGAAAAATCATGGTGATTGGAAGGCTAATGGCATGAACAAGTTTTAAGAGTAAGTACACAGAATGTTCTTGCAACTGAACTTTTTTTTTTTCAGCAATGATTTTCTTATGGGAAATAAGATGAATGTAAGGTCAGACGCTAAAACACTGTTTGATTGACTGACTGATAAAACCAGTAATTCTTAAACTTTAATTGATAATATTTCAATACGGAGTGACGGTGGAATACACCAGAATAAATAGCTCATTTGCCTTCTGAAATTATCATAGCTTCATTGCATTCATACTCTAGGATCTGTGACTCTGGAATGTGATTCAAACTCAGTTCTACAGAGAAAACCATTAGTTATGCACTTACTGCAGAGAGTTTCATCCCAATGAAAAAACTACTCCTGAAATCTTCCTTGTTTGACTGAAACCTCAGGTGTCTAGGACACAACCTTATAACCAGCATGCTATTAAAACATTCAAAGCTCTACTGAGATAATAGTATCACTCCCTCTCCAGTTTTACCCCCTACTAAAATGGAGGGGCTTTTCACTAAACGAAAGTAAACAAACAAAATTCTCCCTTGTACATGGAACAGTAGTAAACAAAATTATTTTATCTCTCCTTGAAGGTTCTTCACAAGTGGGAGTTCAAAACTCCAGGGTATTTCTGAGACATTATACTGACAAAAAAAAAAATCTCTCAGGATTTGATTCAATCACTTACGCCCCATTAATCTAAAGCAGAGTCATTAATGAAAATCTGTTTAAAGTGGCATCAAGGTGTCTCTGGTTTAACTTATAACCTCACTTTTGTCAGGAGTCTATACACTTCTGGGAAAGATACATCCAAGGCTGCTATCTCCAAATCCTTCTTTCGTATTTTACTTTCCTCCTATTGTCAAAACTAAGGAATCCAATTCCTGCTTACTCTTCAATGTGGACCAAGGGATCTGAAGAAAAGTAAACCCCATGAACAACAGCCGTGAGCATTGTGAAGTTCATGTAATTCCCATCACACTATTTCTGCACTCAGGTTATGACTGGGTTTTTTGGTAACATCTTAATTTTTACCACTGTAAACTTCCTTAATTTTGTTTTCCCAAATTTCTGCAACTAAGGACTTTCAGCCAAGTTTTCAAATGTTTCTGATTACAAGACGCATTCGATTATTCTATTATTGGTCCTACAGTCATGTCTGTAGCTTGTTTCATACTATTTTTAGAGCTTAAAAACTTGATTTAGCCTTCCTTTATACTTTCAACATTGTCCTCATCTACTTAATCCTTCCTTAATTGAACCTAGGACAACTTTAAAAAGAAACTCTTGCTTGGAAAATGTATTGAATAGTATTTAAACATATCCTACCTTTCCTTCATCCATTGGATTGTCACTAATGTGGACAACAGGTCCTGGGTGAGATTTAGATGACCTAAACAAGAAATGTTTCCATTTAATAAAATAAATAAATAAATAAGTAGAAAATATAAAAAAAAAAAAAAAAGGACAACTTTAAAAAGAAACTCTTGCTTGGAAAATGTATTGAATAGTATTTAAACATATCCTACCTTTCCTTCATCCATTGGATTGTCACTAATGTGGACAACAGGTCCTGGGTGAGATTTAGATGACCTAAACAAGAAATGTTTCCATTTAATAAAATAAATAAATAAATAAGTAGAAAATATAAAAAAAAAAAAAAAAAAAAGAAAGAAAAAAGAAAAAAGAAACCAAACCAAAACAACATTCCCCTGCCAAAAACTGCATCTCACAGTAATTGCAACTAATATACATGCTGCAGATATAGACTCCATGTAAACAAGCTACTGACATTTCAGCATGGAGTCACTTTTATCTTCAAGCCCATAAATACTTCCACTATTTTTAGGCACTTAGTTCCGGTCCCCACCCCCCCTTTTTTTTTAGAAAAAAATACGAAGGACTTATTTAGTGCTTATTAGCAACACAAAAAATTGCCATTAGCTTTACAATATCTAAATGTCTGTTGTTACAGCATTGACACAGTTGGATAAAATATTTATTTTAATGCTGGAAAACAAGTCTTTCCATTATTCAGAAAATGCCTAAACTGTGCATTGTTAAAACAACACAGAGTCAAGACATTGCGTTGACTTTGCTATTGAAGAAGATGGACTAAAGACCTATGTTTGTTTGAACAGCTTTTGGGAATTGATAGAATTCTTGTATGTTTTGAAGATAGACATAACATTCCAGAAAAACAAATTAAAAGCCCAGGAACAGCAGCACACAAGTATATATTTTCACCCACAAACCACTGTATTTGCTTACACAATTACTAAAAAAGGAGGAGCAATGACAATAGCTGTAAAATATACTTTGCTGTTGGAATAGGCCTATTTAAATTTAGATTTTCAGCAATTAATTTTATATTGTGCATGATCCAGCCCTCTTACAAAGCATATTTTTATATTTTGCTCTTTAACCCCAAAACTGTAGAAGTGACATGGCTGTCCAAGTACCAGTCACATCGTATTTTAACATACATTGTTTTTCTAGTTCTTTATCACCACAGAATTATTTTATGTCTATATTTACATTATCTATTTCAAGCACTATAATAAAAGTGTTATGGGCAGAAACATATATGCTAACATTTAACTTCACATTTATGAGAATAAAAAGCTTACGTGTTTATGTATTTTGATCATGTATTTTGTGTAGTGAGACTAATATGGAGGCCACTCTAGGTAACAATGACATTTCTACCACTGATGTTAACATCTAGGACACTTCTGTTCCCTCCCCTCAACAGACAATGCTTCATTAAACTCACAGTTCAATGGCTTTATTCCACATGATGACATAGCCTGAGAGAGTAAATGATTCCACATTGACGATGTGAATGTTTCCTCTTTCGGTGCCCACATACAGCCATTTACTTTGGAAAGGCAGATGACAAAATGTTATCCTAAAAGAGAAAGGCACCAAAAAAAGGAATTAAAAATACTTTTTCAGATATCCTAAACTTCAAGGCCTATGTTGCCAAAAGGAAGAAGAAAGGCAGTAAGCTAACAGGAAGAAATACGACAAGCTACAGGTAGAGAAAAGTAGAAAAGCCAGTATGTGACAAAATGAAGAGATGCAAAGACGATATAAAAACCCAGAGTAAAACAAAAAACAGAAACCAAGGTATTCTAAATCTAGTAAGTCATTTAGATAATCACGCAACCCCCTTTGAAAAGTACCATAATGAATGTATTTGTTCAAGGTTACTGTCATTTTAAACTTAAAATACAATACTCTTATATTATAATCTATAAATGTCCTATCTAATTTCAAGTCTTAAAGAACAAAACATTTTTAAAGTAACCTTATGCAGATTAAGGTGGTTTCAAGTGAGGAGACAAAGGCAGAAAATAAAGCATAAGAAACATAAGTTTACATGTAACCAAAGTAATCACTAAGTAGTAAACCTAAACTCAATCCTAAACAATTACAAAAGTAGCTTAATTTTGCAGCTCTTTTACTTAAATAACGTTTTCATATTCTGCCTTAGAGTTTTTTCGTCTCCTAGAAAGAATTACCTGAACAAAATCCAAAAGCCAGTGAAGGTTTCTATCAGCAGAGAACTTCTTTGACCATAGTTACAGTGCAAGTGTTATTTGAAAGCTTGGTTATTTCTGTCCTCTTGGGTCCTGCTTATCATTTACTACTTCTTCAAAGTTTATAAGGAAATAATGTCTGTAGGAACTGAAGGTTTTGAAGTATCTGATTTTTCTATACAACAGAAATACTAACTAGAAAATAGAGTTTAGAAACTTTCTGGAAACTAAACTCTAAACTATTTTAATCTGACAGGGTCCAATAATGAAAGAAATTGCCGAACTCCTTGTACGATCAAACTTGGGCATTCATAAATGTTTCAGTCATAAGGTAAAATAATTACTCAATGGAAATTTTCTGTCAGCTCTAATCCTTAGCTTTACAGACTTTTTGTTCTTGTTTTCTCCCAGTTGGGCTCCCTTCTTGCCAAATCCATGCATCATTTCACAAGCCTATTAATAAATATTTATGCAAAGAACAGCTTTAGATCCTTTGCACTAGATGCTGTATATGCACACTTAACCTCAGCACAAAGGCTTACAGCAGCAATGAAAAAATTGCTAATGGCTGAGATGATGTTAGCTTGTATTACAGGTTTCAAAAGTTAAGATTTCTGTAGTAATACTACCTGCATCCAAAGTGTGCCACTTTTTCTATCACTTATTTCTTTCTAGTTAGGGAATGCAATTTACTCAAGCAGGTCTTTAATTTATCCATTTTCTAACTTCCTTGATTTATTGTGCTTGAATATTTAAGCCAAAAGGCTGCACTAAATGTTTTCATTCATGTTTCACAGAAACAGGACTATATGCAAGCCTTAAAATGCTCTTCCAACTCATTGAACTTACAGAGGTTGTAACATTTTTCCTAGGCACAGTAACCTGCAAACATTACAGGTTAAAGACTGAAGTTTCTCCAACATCCCCAAAAAAATATGTTATTGGAAGCTAAATCACGTAACTGTATACACACTTCCTAGGCAGGCACCAAAACTTTACTGCCCAAGAACAGAACTCTCCCACTACAAGCAGGTCATGAGGAAGGGGAAAGACAACCAGCATGAAAACATAAACCCTCAGTATTTTGCAACACCACAGGGTTTTCTTCTGTGCCAGCACTCCACGTGCCAGAAGCAGTTGGCAGACAGATCAGCTGGATCTAAAAATGTGGCCTAGCAGCCAGAAATAATATCCAGGAGCAGGGTCATGTGCCTATCTGTCTTGATCTGTGAGTTAATATTGTCAGTTACAGCTGTCCAACACTTTCATTATAAAAACCAATCTAATTCATGTCATTTAAAGGTGGATAAAAATATAAGTTGGGGCTGCAATCTTGAGTGCTATAGCAAAAGGGCAATACTTCAAGTGTCCAACTCCTCAATGTTCTTTGATACTATTCTTAAATATGCAGCTATATTCAATTTGCTGTCTCTTCTGTGCAAGTGAGATTAATTTTGTCAAGAATGCTCCATTGAAAATTGGACTGAGGATTAAAGGGATTCAAACTCATTTTGGAGGATGGAAACAAAAGGTCAGGGTCTTCTTGGTGGTGAGGCAGTGCTTGCTTATTTGAAGCTTGGCCAAGGACTGCTTATTTTTTCTCTGAAAAATGTTTTTTTTTCTTTCAGAAAAAAAAAATTTTCAGAAATCTATTTTTCTGCCACCATAAGATTAGAATAACATACTCCATCCGTAACATATTTTAAGATCAACAGAAGTTGAAGCTGCCATATAATGCTCTGGGCATTTCTACAGGTCAGGCATTTTTCCTCTCTCCCTACGCACATATGGATACATACATAAATGTGGAAAAATAAAATCAAGTGTTGGGAACAGATCAAAATGTACAGTCAACCCATGTAAGATATTTTCTGAATTCTTTCTTGCACAAACCCCAGCTGGCTGAAAACAACCTACCAGTTAAAAGCAGAGCACCATACTCTTCTCATGTACTAAACCATTCTGGCCAAACATAATGGAAGCATTTATGAAAAATAATAGACTAGTTTTGTGCATCTAAAGGAAAGAGACAGCCTAGGAGTGCTTGAGCCAGTGATCACAGAAAGCAGGCGTCTCTTTCATGGAGCAACAGATTCCTCAGGTTATGTCCAAAGAAACTTCAGCTAGTATAGCATATTTTGTGGTGCAGATTGAACTTTTAGCATAATGCAAGTATTGTGAAACAGCACTATGCCAAATATTTCACTTCCCCATACCTGTACAAAGAAAAAAAAACCCTTTATAGAAAAAAGCAATGCCTTAAAGAGACTTTCGGTTTTTAATCTGAAATCCAGTATGATTGTACTATATGGTAATATCACTGCTAAAATGAGGTACTGTTATGCAACACTCAGGGTAGTTCTAAACTCAAGCTGTACTTTTCCTTTAGCATAGCACCTTCCTCCTCACTGCATACGTATTTGCAAAGCTACTCCTTCAACTGTTGCCCCCTTTCAAAAAATAAAACAAAACCCCCAAATCATACCAACAACAAACCAAACCCAAAACAAAATAAATTTCACTTTCATTTCTATAAAATGGATTTGTAAGAGTTCAAGAAAACAAAATAGCTTGGTTGATATGCTGGAGGGAAGGGATGC